>NW_004443993.1:4394467-4407443 GCF_000243295.1 Trichechus manatus latirostris
AAACTCATCTGGGGTCTTTCTATATGTTAAGGTGTAATCCATACTGAAGGTCATAGTCTTAGATCTTCATCAGTAAGTGCTCTGAGTCCTCTTCTCTTTAAGCAAATAAGGTTGTGTCATCTGCATATAGCAGGTTGTTAATGAGTCTTCCTCCAATCCCGATGCCGCGTTCTTCTTCATATAATCCAGCTTCTCAGATTATTTGCTCAGCATTCAGATTGAATAAGTATGGTAAAAGGATATAACCCTGATGCATACCTTTCATGACTTTAAACTACGCAGTATCCCCGGCAACCCCTTTTCTACCACCAAGGCCATATTTTCCAACTACTGATCCTTCGTTTCCAACTTTCACATTCCAATCACCAGTAATTATCAATGCATCTTGATTGCATGTTTCATCAATTTCAGACTGCAGAAGTTGGTAAAAATCTTCAATTTTCTTATTTTTGGCATTAGTGGTTCGTGTAAATTTGAATAATGGTTGTATTAACTGGTCTTCCTTGTAGGGGTATGGATATTATCGTATCACTGACAGCATTGTACTTCAGGATAGATCTTCAAATGTTCTTTGTGACAATGAATGTGACATTGTTCCTTTTCAATTTGTTATTCCCGGCATAGTAAACCATGTGATTGTCTGATTCATAAGAGCCAAGACCGGTCCATTTCAGCCCACTAATGCTTACGACATCTATCTTCAAGCATTCCATTTCATTTTTGACAACTTCCAATTTTCCTACATTCGTATTTCCTACATCCCACCCTCTAATTATTAATGGATGTTTACAGGTGTTTCTTCTCATTTTGTTTGTGCCACATCAGCAAATGAATGTCCCGAAGATGTTATTCTATCCACATCATTAAGGTTGACCCTACTTTGAGGAAGCAGTTCTTCCCCAGTCATATTTTGAGTGCCTTCCAACCTTAGGGGCTCATCTTCTGGCACTATATCAGACAGTGTTCTGCTGTTATCCATAAGTTTTACATGGGCCAATTTTTTCAGACGTAGACCACCAGGTCCTTTTTCCCAGTTTGTCTTAGTCTAGATGCTCTGCTGAAACCTGTCCACCATGGTTGACCCCACTGGTATTTGAAATACTGGTGGCATAGCTTTAGCATCCCAGCAACATACAAGACACCTATGGTGTGATGGATTGTTTTTGTGTGGCCTTTCTAGCCATGGTCTTGTAACTCCCACCCAAGTGATTGGGCACAACTGTGCAGATATGGTAATTGTAGCCCACCAAGGGTGATTGGTTAGTTTTGTCATCCTATTGGGCTTGAAATGAGCCACTCCAGTGGCGGGAAAGAAAGAATCACAGCACCATCGAGAAAGAACAGCCAGGAGCCAGTGCATCCTTTGGACCAGGGATCCCTGCGTTAAGAAGCCGAGTGCCTTTGGGCAGAGGCCTAGGGCCAGGGAGAGGCATGCTCAGGAGCACGGCACGGAAGAGGGTGTCCTGATGGAAGAACTGTATACTTGAGTGTTCCTGAGCCTGAGTTGTAAGCTGTTACTTCCCTAATAAACCCTATAATCGTGAGTATGGTCTGTGAGTTCCATGTAGCCATTGAAATGAATTATCGAACCCAGCAGAGAAGTAGAGTGCCGTGGGAGATATGGTTTGTATCAGAATTGGTAACGAAGGTGGAGAGAAGGTGTGCCTGGTCTCCACCTCATAGGAATCAGCCTTGGGCTGTTGATCTTGATTCTCCTTCCCCCTTGTGAAGTTAGAGGGGGTCAGACAATGCCCCCACACTGTTTTTACACCATCACAGTATGACAAACTGACAGACGAGTGGTGGTCACCGTGAATAGACACTGCCATTCTCCTGGGGCATGAATCCATTTCACTCAACTTCAGAGTGAATATGTCCTTATCTGTATATCTTGAGTCTGAGCCAAGGAGCAGACTAGATATCTAAAAAACCTTCTTCCACATAATACGTAAATGCTGTATATATATATAAGCAGCCATATACTTAATACCTTCAGATCTCTAAAGGGGGGTAGTGGTTGTCCAGTGGCAGAATTCTCGCCTTCTGTAGAGGAGGTCAAAGTTTAGTTCCTGCCCAGTGCACCTCATGTACAGCCACTACCCGTCTGTCAGTGGAGGCTTGCATGTTGAACAGGTTTCAGTGAAGCTTCCAGGCTAAGACAGACTACGAAGAAAGGCCTGTTGATCAACTTCTGAAAAGCAGCCAGTGAAAATCCTGTGGATCACAATGGTCTGATCTACAACCAGTCATGGGGATGACACAGGACTGGGCAGCATCATTCTGAGTGCATGGGTTGTTATGAGTTGGGGGCTGATTTCACGGCAGCTAAAAACAACAACAACTTCTAAAGACCTTCAGACGAATCCTCCAAGCCTCCATGTTCCTGCAAGCAAATGAGGACCTCGATGTCATAGCGCAATGGGATTATGGATATAATGGGAGGACTTGGGAGACAAATGCCTAGTTCATCAGCACATAATATGGGGGGGTGGGGTTAATGGCCACATGAGCTAATTAGAGACTGGCTTGGGGGGACCCCAGCAGATGAGACACTGAACTTCAGGTACGTGCAGGAAACTGAAGTCTTTCAAGGCCTGTGGGAAATGCTGAGGCAGAAAACGTGTTTCTGTTGGCAAAGGGAGCACAGCTGGGAACTTATGTGCCTGCATCTTGGTAGAGAAAACATTTATGCCTTCAGATCCTTTTCCTTGTAGAAGAAAGATACTTGTAATACTCTGTATCATTGCCATTTGTTGAATATGTCTTACACTCCTAGTACATGAGTATACTCCCTCTGATCAAGACAGAACCCAGAAAATGTGGCTACACCAGAAAAGTCTCCTTAGTGCCTTCTTGTGTTCTACATTGCTATCTATATCCCTGTCCCCCTGCCTGGGACCTTCTCCACAGTGTTTCCCATGCTCTTTCATGCTTTGTCTTTAAATGTCACCTCAGAAAAACATTCCTAGCCTCGCTCTAAAATCTCTACCTGTGTGCTCTCTCACTCCTTATATTATTTTCTTTTCCTTCCTGGTATCTAGCCCTACCAGCCAACCAACCAGTTGCCATCTGGTCGATTCCGACCCATTGCAAACCCATGTGCGTCAGAGCAGAAGTGCACTCCATAGCGTTTTCAATGGCTGATTTTTTTTGAAAGTAGATCACGAGGCCTGGGGCATCCCTGGGTAGACCTGAACCGCACACCTTTTGGTTAGCAGCTGAGCACATTAACTGTTTGTACCCAGACATTAATTCCTTGTTAATGTCCTAGTTATCAGTCTCCTCCATTACTATTACTGAAGCCGGGAAGGTGGCCCTTGTCCAGCAGGCTCAGACCTGCCAATGATCTGGACACTGGTCTTTGAGAAAGAGAAAGTAACTTTACTGCAATGTGCAGAGCGAGAAGCCAGGAGGAAGTTCCTCAGATCCGGCTTCCTGAGCTACAAGGAAGCAGGGCTTATGTGTAATTTGGGCAGCAAGATGGCGGCCGCACAGTCGTACTGGTGAGGGAAAATTCTAGAAGGCGGCCAGAAAACAAGAGGTGACGTGGTTCTTGTTGGACCTCTCGCTTCAGAATAGGGTCCAGGTGCTAATTTTCCTTCTGATTCATTCACCTGTTGCTGCGTGCGTCCTCTGTTGAGGTCAATTAGTGGTCACAGCTGGCCTTTCTGTGCATGTATTGCAGGCCAAATCTGGCTTGGTCGAGTTTAAGGACTAATGGAAATTTACTGGCATTCGTAGGGTCAGATTACATTAGGATGTAAGCTCCATGGGGGAAATGTAAGCTCTGTAGAGGGACCAACTGTCCCGATTTTCCTGGGATTGTAAGGATTCCTAGAATGCAGGACTTCCAGTTTTAAAATTGGGATGAGCTGGTCCCTCAGCTGCTATGTTCCCAGCAATAGGACTGTGGCTGGTGATGGTGGCCACACCACAAGAATGTGATGACTAAGGGAATTCACGTTAGTGTGACCCACGGTATTGATTCATTGATTGTTTGTCTTTCCCCTGCCACAGATGAGAATGAATGCCAAGACTCCATGCTGTGCCCCTCCACGGCCACTTGCAGCAACACTGTGGGCAGCTACGCTGGTGTCTGTAGACGCGGATTTGTGTCCACTGATGGAGGAATGCAGTTTACTGGCGATAGAGCCACTTGTGTAGGTGAGTTGCTGCTGCTGTTGGTTGCCATTGAGTTGTTTCCAACTCATGCAACCTGACGTACAACAGAATGAAATGTTGACTGGTCCTGCATCATCATCACAATTGCCAGTACATTCCAGTCCATTGTTGTGGCTATTGTGCCAATCCATCTCACTGAGGATCTTCCACACCCTCACAGGCCTTCTGCTTCACCAAACATGATGTCCTCCTCCTGATGATGTGTCCAAAGCAAGCAAGTGGGACAATCTCCTGTTGTCATCCATAAGGTTTTCATTGGCTAGCTTTTGGAAGCAGATCGCCAGGCCTTTCTTCCTAGTCTGTTGTAGTGTGGAAGCTATGCTGAAACCTGTCTACACCATGGGTGATCCTGCTGGTATCTGACATATTGGTGGCATAGCTTCCAACATCATCGCAACATGCAAGCCACCACAGTAAAACAAACTGACAGACAAGTGGTAGTGTGTAGGTGAGGGGAATCCGTGAATCCTTCAGGTGAAATTTTTCATAGAAAGAAGGTTGAACTAGAAAAAAAAACTAAGATTAACACAATTTGTCCTAAATTACCCAAATCGTTCATAAATTCCTCAGTTCGTAAGCATTGTTATTAGATATCTTCTTTTCTTTCATTCACAATCAAGTTATAATGATTGTGGATTAAAATGGTCTGAAATATTTTAGGCCATAAATCTCTTAGGGCAGGAGTGCACCTTGGGTTAATCTCATCTAACAAGTTGCCTTGTTTCTGGTTGCCCCTGGAGAATGGTATTGATCAGTACTCAGTGGGAAGGAGGACTGCGATTGATAAGCAATATTAGTCATGGTTGGGGAAGGCTGTACAGTAACATGTTGTTAAATTGTTAGGTACTGTTGAGTCGATTCAAACTCACAGCAACCCCATGTGACAGAGTAGAACTGCCCCATAGGGTTTTCTAGGCTGTAATCTTTACAGACGTCACATGGGGTCGCTGTGAGTCAAAAATTGACTCAGTGGCACCTAACGACAACTATCTTTATGGAAACGGTTCATCAGGATTTTCTCTCTCAGATCCAGCAGGTGGGTTTGAACTGTCAACCTTTCAGTTGAGCAGCCAAATGCTTAACTGTTGGCGCCACCATGAGGAAGGTGTACTTATTGATCAGTGTGGAGGAATCGGCCAGTTTAACCTTTCGAATCTTTCAGTTCAGCAACTTAGCATATGACTTCATTATATTCAAGTCATATGTTCCTCCACAGAAATTTGTAGATAACTTCAAATTAGTTCTACAAAATTCTTTTCAAGGTTGCCCACAGACATGTTATCATTTTCTATGCCATTGCTGTGCTTTTGATGTTTAACATATATAGAAGCACTCTATAAATTCACACTCATAAAAGTCAAATATAGAAGCATTTAGTGTAAAATATTTTCTGGAAGTCTTTTCCTTTAGATTTTCTAATTTGTCATTTTTTTATGTTTATAAAACCTCTTAATTTTTCTCTGTTTATCTCAGTACACTGGCTTATATATTACTGCATGAGTTTCAAGCATTTTTCACTTGTTTCTCTTCAGTTTTCCTTAAAATAAGCTTACATCCAAAGTAATATTTTGCTGTTTAATTTCTTATCTAGGTGTACAAATTTTATTTTTCTTGTCTTACTGCATTGCTTACAGAATTTCTAAACATTACGAGACAGCAGCAGTGTCTATCTTTTTTATTTTCTTCACTTTAATGAGAATATTTATAATATCTATAAGCCTGATGCTTGATTCAGTTAAATACTCATTATCATGTATTAAGTTTTCTTTCTATTCTTGGTTTCCAAATAGCTTAAACATCAGGACTGTGTGTTGAATTCTGTGTCACTGTTTAGCATGTAAGATATTCCTATGTAGTAGTCAACAAGTATTCTAAATGGAACCAAACCAGTTGCTGTCGAGTTGATTCCAACTCATGGCAACCCCATGTATGCAGAGCAGAACTGCTCCGTGGAGCTTCCAAGGCTATGATCTTTCAGAAGCAGATCGCCAGGCCTGTCTTCAGAGGTGCCTCTGGGTGTGTTTAAACCACCAACCTTTCCATCAGTAGCTGATCACTTAACCAGTTAGACTACTCAGGGACTCCAAATACTGCCTATATGATTTTATTTTTCTGTGCAGCAAACTTGTGGAGATACAGCCCCACCATCTTCTCTAGCTCTGTTTTTTCTCTTGGTTATTTTTGGATTCCTTGTTCACCTGTCCCATCCAACTTGGAGACACAATTCTCAGTAACAGTGGTGCTCCAGTAGGTGCAGGGCACTTGGCTGAGGTTTCTGAGTTTTATAGTTGACGGCCACTTTCTTCTTTCCCTCCTAGATGTCAATGAATGTCTCAGCCCTGGGGTCTGTCCTGCGCACACCAACTGTCACAACACCCCAGGGATGTACAAACGCACCCGCAAACCGGGCTTCACTTCCGGCAGCTCCAAATCTGAAGGTAACACCCACATTCCTTGACTCATGGCCCCCTCCACCATCTTCAAAGTCAGCAGTGTAGCATCTTCCATCTCTCTCTGACTCTGACCCCCCTGCCTCCCTTTAGAAGGACCCTGTGATGACACTGGGCCCACCTGGATCATCCAGGGTAATCTCCCATTTCAAGATCCTTAACATCAGCAAAATTCCTTTTGCCATGTAAGGTGCCATGTTCACAGGTTGTGGGGATTAGGACGTAGACATCTTCAGGGAACATTATTCTGCCTACCACACCTCCCCACCTTTTTTGACTAGCTAAAACTGCTTTAACAGAGTTCTGATTTCAACCCATAGTAAATCCAGCCACCATGCGCTAATTTATTAACAGGATAACTCAAGGCAAAAATAATTGGTAGAATGAAAAGGATCATACATATTATGATGTATTTAATTGAGAATTAAGATTAATCCTAAAGCAGAAAAAAAACATCGCCACCAAGTCGATTTCGACTCAGCCCTGGTGGTGCACTGGTTCAAGTACTGGGCTGCTAACCAAAAGGGCAGCTGTTTGAACCCACCAGCAGCTCTAGGGGAGAAATATGTGGCAGTCTACTTCTGAAAAGATTACGGTCTTGAAAACACTATGGGACAGTTCTACTCAGTCCTATAGGGTCACTATGAGTCCCTAAACTGAGCATGTAAAAGATTTATGATTAGAAAGCTGGAACATGAAACAGAAAAAAGAAGAATGTAGTAAAATAATCTTTGTTGTGCTAGAACTTTCAATATTGCTTTAACTAGGAACTGTGCTCCATAGGGTTTTCAATGGCTGAGTTTTTAGAAGTAGATTGCCAGGCCTTTCTTCTTAGGGGCCTCTGGGTGGGTTCCTACCACCCACCTTTTGGTTAGTAGCTCAGGGCCTAACCGTTTACACCACCTAAGGACTTCTCCATTCAACCATAGCCTCTATTAATTATAATGAAATAAAATAAGATTATTTTTTATACAAAAAACCAAGTAAGCAGATACCCTGAGAGAGTTTAAAAACAGCAGCATTGATGGTAGCTTTCCTGTGTTCTCCTGAATTTTGGCCATCATGCCTGTCAGAGTAGAACTATGCTCCATAGGATTTTCAATGGTGACTTTTGGAAGTAGATCACCAGGCCTTTCTTCTTACTCTGTCTTGGTCTGGAAGCTGTGCTGAAACCTGTTTAGCATCATAGCAACACACAAGCCTCCACGGACAGATGCATTGGCCAGGAATTAAACCCTGGTCTCTGGCATGGAAGGTGAGAATTCTATAATTGAGCCACCACTGCCCCCTCGCCTAAAGTTGAATCAAGAGTTATGTTGCTTAGAACGTGTTTTTCCTCACCTTCTAAAATTCTGTGATGGAAAAAGTGACTTCCTTCTATTTTCCTGTCGTTGACTTTCCTTTTTCCCGGCATTCTCACTATGATAGTTCTCACACTGCGGTCAGTATGCAGCCTCCCCTACATGGTTCTGAGCTAATGCTAGTTTCATTCTGAGAAACCTCTATACTGATAAAGGTATAAACTTCAAAAATCTGAGACAAGGACCTATCTTTAGCATTTACATAGGTGAAGACTATTAAATATTTATTTAAAATTTTTGGGTAGTACATGTGTATTATTTTTCTATTGCTGCTGTAACCATTGCTACGAACTCAGTACCTTAAAACAACACAAATTTAGTATTCTACAGTTCTGGGGCTCAGAAGTCTAAAATGGGTTTCACTGAGCTAAAATCAAGGGGTTGCCAGGGCTGCGTTCCTTTCAGGGCTGTAGGGGAGAATCTGTTCCCTTACCTTTTCCAGCTTCTCCTCTTTCCTTGGCTCATGGCCCCTCCTCTGTCTTTAAAATCAGCAACATTTCATCTCTCTGTTCATTCTTCCATAGTCACATCTTTCTCTGATCCACACCAGGAAGGGTTATACACTTTTAAGAGTCTGGTGCAAAGGGTTAGCATGCTTGCCTGCTAACCAAAAGGTTGGTGGTCGGAGTCCATCCAGAGGCACCTCAGAAGAAAGGCCTGGTGATTTACTTTTGAAAAATCAGCCATTGAAAACTCTGTAGAACACAGTTCTACTCTGACACACATAGGGTTGTTATCAATCTAAGCTTATGGCAACTGGTGTTTTGGTGATTACACTGGGCCCACCTGGGTAAATAGAGACAATCTCAAGATTCTTAACCACATCTCTTGTCATGTAAGGTGACATATTCACAGGTTCTGGGGATTCACCGTATTTGAATGTCTTACTTCCATCCCCAAAAGTTCATACATTCAAATTGCCTCTTCACCCAATTGTAATTCATTTTAATTTTCTCACTGGGGATTAGAATGTGGACTTCTTTACCAAACCCATTGCCTTCAA
Organism: Trichechus manatus latirostris; assembly: GCF_000243295.1. NCBI lineage: Eukaryota > Metazoa > Chordata > Mammalia > Sirenia > Trichechidae > Trichechus > Trichechus manatus. The sequence goes on from NW_004443993.1 coordinate 4,403,464, forward strand.
GTCAATTCCAACTCATAGCGTCCCTATAGGACAGGGCAGAACTACCCCATAGGGTTTCCAAGGCTATAAACTTTACACAATCACATCTTTCTCCTGCAGAGCAGCTGGTGGGTTTGAACCACCGACGTTTTGGTTGGAAACTGAGCGCTTAACCACCGCACCACCAGGGCTCCCGTGGACATCTTTAAAGAAAAAAAAAAACCTTGCCACTGAGTCAATAGTGACTCATAGCAACCCTACGGGACAGAGTAGAACTGCCCCATAGGGTTTCCAAGGAGCGGGTGGTGGACTCAAACTGCCGACATTTTGGTTAGAAGCCAAGTTCTTAACCAGTGCGCCACCAGGGCTCCGTGGACATCTTTGGGTGCTATTATCCTCCCAGCCACAACCTGTTAAACAGAGTAGTCACATGACAAACTGTTTTTTCTTTTTTTTACTTTCCATCTAACCCTAAAACTTCCAACCATGTATTTAGCCTTGCTAAGTAGACTTCCTGGGTGGTGCAAAGAGTTAAGCCCTAAACTACTAGTCCAAAGGTTGGCAGTTCAAACACACCCAGCAGTGCCTCAGAAGAAAGCCCTGGTGATCTGCTTCTGAAAGGTCACAACTTCGAAAACTCTGTGGAGCAGTTCTACTCTGCACAGATGGGGTCACCATCAGTTGGAACTGATTTGACAGCAACTAACAACAACAATGACATCCTCACTTCTCTTGAGAGATCCAAAGAGATTGCAACCTAGATTCTGAATTCCCTCACAGCAAACATCAGGTATGGCTGCAAAGCAGAAACTCCATTTAGAAAGAAAGCTAGGAAAGAAGTTAGGGAGAATTTCCCATCTGTTCAGGTAAAGCCACAATTTCAGACCATAGAGAAACACCTCATTTCCTGAACTCTCATTCTATTTCTAGAAATCAACTCTAATTTCTCTACCCCAAGCAAAGAGATCTTTTCAAGAGACTGTGAATGGCAGGTGAGTTCTCATCTTTATACATTTGTGTATGACCTGCAGGATCAGTGTGTAGAAAGAAACTAATTACAAAGAAATAGTCTCTAGACGGAACAGGCCTAAATATCAAACAAGGGTGCAAATTGTGCCCCCGAACAAAAGGTATGATCCACCCCCCTCAAACACACACAAAACAAATGATCCTTCTCCTCCTCCCCCCAAAACGAACAAAATAAATGATCCCTGGAGTTGGGGGGGGGAAGTAGTTTCCTGATAATTAAAATTTTACATGCTGTCATATTTTGCATATTTCCTTAATTACTTCAATCTTGAGCAATGAAGTACTAATGAAGCAATATATCCTAGCCATGAAATGTCCTTAATCAATTCTAGTTTTGCACAGAACCAATTATTTAACAAAAGATAGATCTAGTAATTATTCCCGTTGAAAATGCTATATATTATTTCAAACAAGTCTTTTAAAAATAACTTACAGAACAGAGATGTGGAATGATAAGATGTTACAGTGGTCAGCAAATATATCCACAAGATGGATTTTTAAAACACTGTCCTTGCTTTCTTTAAAAGTTACATGCTTAGGGGACACTGAGCGTCTATTAAGGGTGACAGTATAATTTGGGAAAGCGTGCTGGTTGAACAACACAATGAACATAATTAATGTCACTGAATTGTACACGTGCAAACTGTTGAAATGACAAATGTTTTGTTACCTATATATTTACCACAAGGAAAAACTAGAAAAAAAAAAGTTACTTGTGGTTTGGTTTAAAATATTCAGTGTCAACATCATGCTAGGCACTGTTCAGTCGGCTTCAGCTCACAGTGACCCTGTGTATAATAGAACGAAATGTTGCCCGATCCTGCACCATCCTCATGATCGTTGTTATGCTTCAGCTCATTTTTGCAGCCACTGTGTCAATCCATCTCATTGAGGGTCTTCCTCTTTTTCACTGACCCTCTACTTTACCAAGCATGATGTCCTTCTCCAGGGACTGATCCCTCCTGGTAACATGTCCAAAGTACGTGAGATGAAGTCTCACCATCCTTGCTTCCAAGGAGCATTCTGGCTGTACTTCTTCCAAGACAGACTTATTCGTTCTTCCGGCAGTCCATGGTATATTCAGTATTCTTCACCAATACCATAATTCAAAGGTGTCAATTCTTCTTCAGTCTTCCTTATTCATTGTCTATCTTTCCCATGCATATGAGGTGATTGAAAATACCACAGCTTAGGTCAGGCACATCTTAGTCCTCAAAGTAACATCTTTGCTTTTTAGCACTTTAAAGAGGTCTTTTGCAGCAGATTTGCCCCATGCAATATGTTGTTTGATTTCTTGACTGCTGCTTCCAGGGGCATTGACTGTGGAGTTTTTTGGTTTTGTCAACTCATACATGGCTTAAAACATGCTACTTTCCAGACCATTTAGGTAATATTGTGCTTTTGGAATGTCATTCTTTGGAGAATAGATTGCTTCAAGTTGTGACAAAGTACAAGGTCCAAGATGCTCATAAAGATTGTTTTATTAACACTGACAGTGGAAAAATGCTTCTAAATATATTTTATATAAAAATACTGAAATATGAATTAATACATTGACTATTATAAGGGACATTTGAATATCTTACCTCCATCCCGAAAGTCCATAAATTAAAATTTTCCCCACTGTAATTTTAATTTGTTTCATTTTTTTCTTTGGAAAAATAGGGAGTAGCCTAATGGTTGGGGTGTTCTTATAGTTAGGCATATTTGACACTGAAGCTCTCAGAATTTATTTTTGTGGATTATGAGGTGAGTATTGAACTAATTTACTTTTTTCAAATGAATGCTCCATAACCGTTGCCATTGAGTCGATTCCAACTTATAGCAACCCTATACGACAGAGGAGAACTGCCCCATAGGGTTTCCAAGGCTGTAATCTTTACGGAGGCAGACTGCCACGTCTTTCTCCTGCAGAGCGGCTGGTGGATTTGAAGCGCCGACCTTTTGGTTAGCAGCTGAGCACTTTAACCACTGTGCCACCAGGGCTCCTTTCTGTAAAGATTACAGCCTGGGAAACCCTATGGGGCAGTTCTCTGTCCCATAGGGTCGCTATGAGTTGGAATCACTCAAAGGCAGTGGCTTTATTTGTTTGTTTGTTTTGTTTTTAATCTTTATGGAAGCAGATTGACAGGTCTCTTCTCGCACAGAGTGGCTGGTGAGTTCGAACTGCCTTTAGGTTAGTAGCGGAGCACTTAACCACTGTGCCACCAGGGCCCCTTAAAAGAATGCCAGTTGTCCCAAAACAAAGTATTGAACTTAAAACTTTATTTACATCATGTGTCTGCATATGTGTGTGTATTCTAAATACCTTTGTTTTTTGTTAAACTCTAATGGTTGTTGTTGTGTGCCATCGAGTGGATTCCAACTTACAGTGACCCCATGTAACAGAGTAGAATTGCCTCATAGGGTTTCCTAGGCTGTAATTTTCACAGAAGAAGATCGCCACTGGTGGGTTTAAACCACTGACCTTTTGGTTCGCAGCCGAGCTGAGCACTTAACTATTGCGCCACTGTAAATTCCAATAAATGTGTCTTATTTTTCTGTCTTACATTCACATATATGCAAGAGTATTTCTCCGTCAAGGCTGGTTTAAGGAAGTCTTTATAAATTCAAGGACAATCTCCGGATGCCTTTACCCATTGCCACTGAGATGATCCTGAATCATGGCGACCCCACCTTTTAGAGTAGAGCTGCACTCCGTAAGGTTTTGTATGGCTGTGATCTTATGGAAGTAGATCACCAGACATTTCTTCCGTGGTGCCGATGGGTGGATTCGAACCACCAAACTTTCAGTCAGTAGCCAAGCTCAAATGGTTTGCACCACCCAAGAAAACCCTAGGGAGCTCAGTTCTATTCTGTAACACATGGGGTGACCATGAGTCAGAATTGACTTGACAGCAACAGGTTTCTAGGTGCCTTCAGCCTGATGAAAAACAAAGAAATAATGCTTATGCTCCTTGTTTGGAGCTCTG
>NW_004443993.1:4412655-4414224 GCF_000243295.1 Trichechus manatus latirostris
AAAAAAAAAAAAAAGAACTGGATATGCCCAGCTACCAAAAGATTCTACAGAGGAATCTTGATCCAAAGAGGGGGAAATGCAGAACAGAATTTCAAATTCTCATGGAATCTAGATTTTCTGGAGCCATAGAGGTACAATCTAGGCAGCCATTTGGATATAATTGTGTTTCAGGAACTGCTGGTTGAGCTAAAATTCAGGGACTAAATATAACATATAAATATTTGAAACAATTGCTCTGAGATAATCTTTAAACCTTAAACCAAAAATATTCCCTGAAGTCTACTCAAAACCAAACAATAGTTTAGCTTAACTAGTAAAGAATGTCTGCCTTGAGCACTGTGCTCTTTTAAGGTCTATCTACGTGGGATCAAACTGACAACAGCAACTCAAAAGATTAGATGGGAAACTTAGGGGGCAGTGAGTTTATGTTAATGGGGGAGGAACAACTCAGAAAAGGAGGGTGAGAATGGCTGTACAACTTGAAGAACATAATCAATGTTGCTGAATTGTACACGTAGAAATTATTCAATTGGTGTATGTTCTGCTGTATATATTCTCAACAACAACAAAAATAACATAAAATATGTATTTTAAAAAAAACAAGGAAGTTCAGAGAATGAAATAACGAGCACTGTATGACCATCCCCAGAATGAACAAATGCTGTGCCTATTCCAGTGTAACCAGGATTTTCTATATATGACATTTGTCTCTCTGCTCAATTCCATTATCTTTTCTTCCTCCTCAAAGGTAACTAGTATCATCAATTTTGCATGTATCCTTTAATTGTGTGTTTATATTGTTACCATATATTTATGTAGCTATCACATGCATTTAAATATTTATATGTTATATACTGTATATATAACAATGGAGTCCCTGGGTAGCGTAAACGGTTAATGCACTCAGCTGCTAACTGAAAAGTTGGAGGTTTGAGCCCACCCAAAGGTGCCTTGGAAGAAAGGCATGGTGATCAACACCGACAATCCTACGGAGAACAGTTTTACTCTGACACACGTGCGGTCGCCATGAGTCAATCAACTCAGCGATAACTGGTGCTGGAATATATAACAATATATACTATTTCTGAGTGCTTTTAAATGTTCATAAATGGTGTCATACTGCATGTTTCATTCTCTAAGTTACTTTCTCTAGTCAACATTCTGTTCTCCAAGATTTAGTCCTGATGTTTAGTCCATTCACTTTTTCCTGTAATATTCCATTGCACCATCATGTCACAACATATTTATTTCTCTTCTCCTGATGGTCATTTAGGTTATTTATTTTATTTGGCTAATTAAACTTGAATAGCAAGAGACCACCAGGGACTAGCCTGTGGGCTGACTAAAACCAGACCAAACCAAACCCATGGTGGTCGAGTCGATTCTGACTCATAGTGACTCCGTGTATTACAGAGAACTGCTCCATAGGGTTTTCTTGGCTGTAATCTATACGGGAGCAGATTGCCAGGCCTTTCTTCAGCAGCACTTCTGGATGGGTTAGCAACTGAGCTCAAGCTGCTTGCACCACCCAGGGGCCTTGTAGTCTGACTAAATCAGATTTATTGACTC
>NW_004443993.1:4416523-4417470 GCF_000243295.1 Trichechus manatus latirostris
GGAGACAGGCCAAGGAGGTGAGGCAGAGAAAGATGACACAAGGTCATCCTGGGCTTTTATTCTGTGTAAAACAAGGAGCCCCCACAGGCTTCTGAGCAGAGGGTCTATGCATGATCTGACTGATATTTTGAAAGAAGTTGTCTTAGTCTGGGTTCTCTACAGGAGCAAAACCAGTGAAGTGTATACAGATATATAGAGAGATAAATTTACTTCAAGGAAATGGCTCACACAGTTGTGAGGAAATGGCTCATGCAATTGTGGGACTGGCAAGTCCCAGATCTGTGGGTCAGGTGGCAGGCAAGAGATCTGTGCTGGCACAAGTGGTGGCAGGGGCTGACGAACCCAAAATCTGCAGGTCAGGTATTGGGCCAGAGACTTCTACAGACTTAACAGCCCAAGAACCGTAGGTCAGGTGACCAGAAGGGTGCAGAACTGAGAAAACGCAGAGCTTTGCCAGAACATCTGTTTATATACTGAAGGCAGGCCCCACCCCCAAGGAAACGCCCCTTTCAACCGATTGGCTGCTCTCATCAGATCACAAAATGGAGGATGATTACACAGTGTCTGCCAAAGCACTGAGAATCAAGGCCCAGCTGAGTTGACACGTAACATTAACGATCACAGGAGCCTACCAGTTTCTCTTGGGCAATGGAAGAAGCCATTAGGAGGTGATTGTAATAAGCCAGCAAAGACTTAATGGTGGCTCAGATCAGTGTAGTGACCAAGATAGATCCTGGGTGTGTTTTTAGCAAAAAAAAAAAAAATTGCCGTAGAATTCCGACTCATAGCGACCGTGTAGGACAGAGTAGAACTGCCCCTGGGCTATAATCTTTACAGAAGCAGACTGTTACATCTTTCTCCCGTGGAGCAGCTGGTGGGCTCAAACCATTGATCTTTCACTTAGCAGCCAAGCGCTTGACCGTTGTGCTACCAAGGCTTTGCTGCCA
>NW_004443993.1:4418526-4420470 GCF_000243295.1 Trichechus manatus latirostris
CTGTCAGGCTCTGGAGGAAAGTCCTTGTCTCTTCTCAGCTTCTGGTCGTCAGCTTCTTGGTGAGCTTCATGTGGTGTGGCATCTATCCTCCCCCATCTCTGCCTCCTTGCTCTTTGCTTATCTCAGAAGAGACTGGCTCAAGAAACACCCTACACTAATACTGCCTCATTAACATAACAAAGAAAACCCATTACCAAATGGGATTATAACCGCAGGTACATTGTTGTTAGGTGCCATTGAGTTGCTTCTGACTCATAGCGACCCCATGTACAACAGAACGAAACACTGCCCGGTCCTGCGCCATCCTCACAGTTGTTATTTTTGAGCCCATTGTTGCAGCCACTGTGTCAGTCCATCTCATTGAGGGTCTTTCTCTTTTTCTCTGACCTTCTACTTTACCAAGCATGACGTCCTTCTCCAGGGACTGATCCCTCCTGACAATATGCCCAAAGTATGTGAGACATGGTCTCACCATCCTTGCTTCTAAGGAGCATGCTGGTTGTACTTCTATACCACAGGTATAGGGGTTAGGATTTACAGCACATACTTTGGGGGACATAATTCAATCCATAATGGGGGGGGGAGGGAGTACTTAGATTCTGTGTTTGATTCTGAATAGACTTGCCAGATAAAACCTTGAAGTTGGTGACCTTTCCCATATTTTCCTCGTTATGTTGATTGTTTCTATCCTTCCTTTCAGGTGCCGCTGCTTTTATCTCCTATAACTTTATAGGGTCCATCATAAATGGCTCCTCTGTGTCTATGGAAAACCCAATTACTGGTGAAGAGCTAGGAAAATTCTGGCTCAATTCTAAGGTAGTCAGTGGCACAATAGGATACAGGAAGAATGCATCCCTGGCCACACCTGTGAACTTCACTCTTCAGCACATACAGGTGAGCAGATACAAGCTGTTTGAGTACTTAGGAATCTCTATTACCACATCTGAAAACTCAGGAGTGGAAAAGTATTCTCTGAAAACCAGTTCTTTCTGTGTGGGCTGGTTTGCCTGGGGTTACCCAGGGAGTGTGGAGATCAAACGAGATGCTTGGATGATTGTTGTTAGTAGCCTTCGAGTCAGCTCCAACTCATAAAGACCTTATGTACAACAGAACAAAATGTTACCCAGTTCCTGCACCATCCTCACGATGTATGTTTGAGCCCATTGTTGCAGCAACCGTGTCAATCCATCTTACAGAAGGTTTCCCTCTTTTTTGCTGACCCTCTACTTTACCAAACATGACGTCCTTCTCCAGGGACTGGTCCTTCCTGATAATGTGTCCAAAGTAAAGCGAGACAAAGTCTTGCCATCCTCACTTCTAAGGACCATTCTGCTGTACTTACTCCAAGACAGATTTGTTCGTTCTTCTACAGCCCATGGTATATTCAGTATTCTTCGCCAACACCATAATTCAAAGGCATCAATTCTTCTCCCATCTTCCTTATACATTGTCGAGCTTTTGCATCCATACGAGGCGATTGCAAATATCATGGCTTGGGTCAGGTGCACCTTAGTCATCAAAGTGACATTTTTGCTTTTTAAGATTTTAAAGAGATCTTTTGCCACAGATTGGTTAATTGCCACCCGCAAAATTTACATGATGGCAATTATTCCTCAACAGAATGATAGGAGGGATGTTACAACCTGTATCTATATTTGTTGTTGGGAAAGGAAACAGTTACATTGCTCATGTTAAGGTTTTTAAGGTCATGTGAAAGGTATTTTGCTTCTTAAAGAATATCTGGGATTTCTAAAAAATTAGGCTCAAGCCACCAGTTAATTGGAAAGGAATTTAAAAACTGGGCTTCCAATTCCAAGTTGTCTTTAAGTTGATTCCGACTAATGACGACCCCATGTGTTACAGAGTAGAACTGTGCTCCATAGGGTTTTCTTGGCTGTAATCTTAGTGGAAGCAGATCGCCAGGCTTTTCTTGCAATGGTACCA
>NW_004443993.1:4421576-4422866 GCF_000243295.1 Trichechus manatus latirostris
GCCTGGCAATCTGCTTCCAAAAATCAGCCAATGAATACCCTATGAATCACAACAGTCAAATTTTCACATCCAGTGAATGCTAAGGAAAAAATAATTCATTTTTCCTCGCAGTAGGTACCTGACAAGGTTCATAAAACACTATCAATCATGATGTTAAAGGATCTTGACTCAAAGCTACATAGCCCTGGTGGCTTAGTGGTTAAGAGCTCAGCTGCTAACCAAAAGGTCACCAGTTTGAATCCACCAGCCGCTCCCTTGGAAACCCTACAGGGGGCAGTTCTACTCTGTCCCATTAGGGTTGCTATGGGTTGGAATAGACTCAATGGCAATGGATTTGGTTTTTGGCTTTGGTCATAAATAAACAATTGTCTTTCTAGATGATGTTTTTGTTGTTACTTGCCTTAGAGTTGACTCCATCTCGTGGCAACCTTATGTATAACAAAGCGAAACGTTGACCAGTCCTGTGCCATCTGCATGATCACTGGTGTGTTTGGGTCCATTGTTGCAGCTGTTGAGTCAATCCGTCTCACAGAGGGTTTCCTTTGTTTTCATTGACCCTCAACTTTACCAGACATGATGTCCTTTTTTAGCAATTGGTCTTTCCTGATGATGTGTCCAAAGTAAGTGAGCTGAAGTCTCACCATTCTTGCTTCTAAGAAACATTCTGGTTTATATTTCTTCTAAGACTGATTTGTTCCTTCTTCTGGCAGTCCACGGTATATTCAATATTATCCACCAACACCACAGCTCCAATGAATCAGTTCTCCTTCCATCGTCCTTTTTCATTGTCCAGCTTTCCCGTGCATATGAGGCAATTGAAAAGACATGGGTTGGGTCAAGTGCTCCTTAGTCCCCAAAGTGACCTTTTGATTTTTTATTTTAGGTGACAGGGGAACACAAAAAGGCTCTTCGCGTCTACTGGGATAAGACAGGCTGGTCTAATGCAGGCTGCCAAGACATCTTTTCGAATGGAATGCGGACTGTATGCAGCTGCAGCCATCTCTCCACCTCTGCTGTCCTCATGGGCTCTGTTGTTCTGACGGTTTGTTTGTAAGTGCATTTAACATTGAACTCAGACTCCACTGCAGAATGGAGTTCACTGGGAGGTTTAAAAAAGAAACATATATATATATATTTTTTTAATTCCTCTCCCCAGTGGAGTAATGGAAATAGATTGGGTTTTTTTGTTTTTGTTTTTGTTTTTTAATTTTATTGTACTTTAAGTGAAAGTTTAGAATTCAAGTTAGTCTCTCATACAAAAATTTATACATACATTGTTATGTGACCCTA
>NW_004443993.1:4425090-4455181 GCF_000243295.1 Trichechus manatus latirostris
AGAACTGCTCCACAGGGTTTTCAAGGCTGTGACCTTTCAGAAACAGATTACCAGGCCTTTCTTCCAAGGTGCCTCTGGGTGGGTTCGAACCTTCAACATTTCAGTTAGTAGTCTAGTGCTTAACTGATTGCATGAGCCAGGGAATCCTGCAACACTAGGTAACCATTAATCTACTCTCTCTGTCTATGGATTTGCCGATTCTGGACATTTCATATAAATGGAACCTTACAGTATGTGGTCTTTTGTGTTTGGCTTCTTTCACTGAGCAAAATGTTTTTAAGGTTCATCCACATTGTAGGGTATTTTGGTACTTCATTTTCTTATATTGAATAATATGATAGTGAATTGAATAATATGATAATGATCAATATTCCATTGTATGGATATGCCATATTTTATTTATACATTCATCTGTTGATGGGTAGTTGGGTTATTTCCACTTTTCGGCTATTGTGAATAGTGCTGCTGTGAACATTCATGTACAAGTTTTTGCGTGGATCTATGTTTTCAATTCTCTTGGGTCTATTCGTAGGAGTGGAATTGCTAGGTCACATGGTAATTCTATGTTTAATTATTTGAGGAACTGCCAGACTATTTTCCAAAGCAGCTGCATAGTTTTTCTTTCTCAATAGCAGTGAATGAAGGTTCCAGTTTCTCCACATTCTCACCAACCCTTGTTACAATCTGACTTTTTAATAACAGCCATCCTACTGCATGTGAAGTGGTATCTCATCATGGTTTCAATTTGCATTTCCCTGATGGCTACAGATATTTAGCATCTTTTCATGTTGGCTATTTGTATGTTTTCTTTGGAGAACTATCTATTAAGATACTTTGCCTATTTTTAGTCCGATTATTTGTCTTCTTATTGAGTTGTAATAATTTTTTAGATATTCTAGATCGATGTTAGAGATAATGATATATAAAAATTTTCTCCCATTATGTGGGTTGGGAGGGAACCCTGGTGGTGAAATGGCTAAGCACTTGACCACTAATCGAAAGGTTGATGATTTGAACCCACCAGCGGCTCTGCTGGAGAAAAGACCTGGCGACCTGCTCCCATAAAGATTCCAGCCTAGGAAACCTCAATGGCAAGGAGTTTGGTTTTTTTTGTTTCATTTTGTTTTTAATTTCCTACAGAATCGTTGGCTGTTCTCTTTATATCTCTGTTTCTTTTGTAAGTAACTCACTTTGTTTTGTGTAAGAAAAAGTTCCCAACCCATTTGTTGTTGTTGTGTGCCTTCTAGTTGATTCCGACTCATAGTGACCCTATATGACAGAGTAGAACTGCCCCATAGGGTTTCCAAGGCTGTAAATCTTTACAGAAGGAGACTGCTGCATCTTTCTCCCGCAGAGTGGCTGGTGTTTTCGAACCACTGACCTTTTGGTTAGTAGCCAAGCACTTAACCACTGCACCACCAGGTTACCAAACAAGTGGCTATTCTAACGTGCAACCCCAGGGGTGCCATTGCAGAAACTATGCCCCATCTGAAGTGGGCAGCTCTGCTTCTCTATTTTTCCATGTAGGAAGGTGGAGTGGAGTTCCTGGGTGGTGCAAATGATTAGCGTGCTCAGCTGCTGACTGAAAGGCTGGAGAGTCAAGTCCGCCCAAAGGTGCCTAGGAAGAAAGGCCTGGCAATCTACTTCCAAAAAAACTAATCCTTTTTTGTTGCTCTCTTTGTGCCTATCAGACACTCAAATACCTCTCCTCCCCCTCCAGATGCTGTGCTCCATCATCGCTGGGGTGCTGCACTACCTCTACCTGGCCTCCTTCACCTGGATGCTCCTGGAAGGCCTGCACTTCTTCCTCACTGTCAGAAACCTCAAGGTGGCCAACTACACCAGAGCAGGCAGATTCAAGAAGAGGTTCATGTACCCTTTTGGCTACGGGATCCCAGCTGTGATTGTAGCTGTGTCTGCAGGGCTCAACCCCCAGGGATACGGCACACCTGTGCAGTGAGTGTAGTGATGCAGAATATGTACACACTTGTCTCCAGGTGATACCAAGGGGAGGAAGGATAAATCAGATTGATACTGACAAGGCTGATGACAAAAATGCTGACCATATAGTGTGTCAGCCATATATGAAATGCTTCATATACATCATTTCTCTTTATCCTCAAATCAAACCTAAGAGAATTCTATAGAAGAATCATGATCAAAAGGGGGGAAATGTGGAACAGAACTCAAATTCTTACAGAATCCAGACTTTCTGGAGCAATTGAGACCGGCTGATCCCCCCAAAACTGTTGCCCTGAGGAAATCTTTAAACCTTGTACTGAAACTATCCCCTGAAATCATCTTTAAACCAAACAGTAGCTTAATTAGAAAAGAACGTCAACCTTGAGCATTGTGTTCCTTTAAAGAATTATCTATATGTGATCAAATTGACAACAGCAACTCGAAAGGTTAGATGAGAAGCTTAGGGGGCAGTGAATTTGTGTTAATGGTGGTGAAATAGTTTGGAAAACTATATTGAGAAAAGTGGCACAACTTGAAGAATGTAATCAATGTCCCCAAATCGTACATGTAGAAATTTTTGAATTGGTGTATGTTTTGCTGTGTATATTTTCATACACACACACACAAACCCTAAGAGGGAAGTACCCTTATTACCTCCATTCATCAGCTAAAGAAACATGATCAGAGAAGGGTGACCAGCTTGTCCAAGGTTACACAGATAATAAACTTGAAAGAACATGGATTCCGGAATGAAACAGCCTAGGTTCAAATTCAAGGCCCCCCACTTATTAGCTAGGTGATCCTGAGGAGATTAATCTCTTTCTTAATTTTTCTCATCTGTAAAATGGGGGTGTTTTGGATTAAATTGTGTCCCCCCAAAACAAGTGTTGTAAATCCTAACCCCTAGATCTGTGAATGTAGTCCCATTTGGGAAAAGGACTTTCTTTGTTATATTAATAAGACCATCTCAGTGTAGGGTATGTCTTAAGCCAATCACTTTTGAGATATAAAAAGAGCAGATTAGGCACAGAAGCAAGGAAGCACAAATGGAGAAAGATCTCCAAGGAGCCAAGGAAAAGAAGCTGAAAGAGACAACGACCTTCCATGAGAGCAGAGAGAGAGCCTTCCGCTAGAACCAGTGCTGTGAATTCAGCCTTCTAGCTTCCTAAACTGTGAGAAAATTCATTTCTGTTCATTAAAGCCACCCCCTTGTGGTATTTCCATTACAGCAGCACTAGATAACTAAGACGTCACAGCATTTAGACTAGTAGCTGACACAAGTAAATGTTATATAAATGTTATATTATATATCACTTATTTTCAAATACCACTTTAATAAGTGCTACTACTATTATTTTCTTTTCCAGTTGCTGAATTAACCTACAAAAGGATTTCTGTGGAGTTTCATAGGACCCATATCTGTATTCATCTTGGTAGGTTTGTAGTATCTGTGTTTTCTACATAATTTGAAGATCAATATGGGTACTAAAATGATTTCTTTCTACTTTAAGATGGCAGATGTGTGAGCATATTTTATGCTGATAGAAATAGAGGACGATCTCTACGTGTCCCTAGTACCTGGCACATCATAGGTGCTGTTATGGATTGAACTGTGTCTCTCCCAAAATATGTGTTGCAATCTTAACCTCTAAACCTGTGGAAGTGATCCCATCTGGGAATAGGGTTTTCTTTGTTATGTTCATGAGGCCGTATCAGTGTAAAATCAAAAAAACCAAACTTGTTGCCGTCGAGTCAATCCCAACTCATAACAACCCTATAGGACAGAGTAGAACTGCCCCATAGGGTTTCCAAGGAGCCACTAGTAGATTCTAACAACCGACCTTTTGGTTAGCAGCCGAGCACTTAACCACTGCGCCACCAGGGTGTGTCTTAAACCTAATCACTTTTGAGATATAAAAAGAGCAGATTAGACACAAACAAGCAAGCACAAAGCGGGGAAGACAAAAACACAAATGGGGGAAAGATAGATGCCACCTGGAGATCACCAAGGAACCAAGGAATGCCAGGACTAGAGAAGCTGAGACACGGGCCTTCCCCCAGAGCCGACAGAGAGAGCCTTCCCCTAGAACTGTCGCCCTGAATTCAGATTTCTAGCCTCCTAAACTGTGAGAACTGGTGGCGCAGTGGTCAAAATGATCGACTGCTACCCGAAAGGTCGGCAGTTCAAAACTACCAGCCACTCTCCAGGAGAAAGATGTGGCAGTCTGCCTCTGTAGAGATTTATAGCCTTGGAAACCCTATGGTGTCACTCTGAATCGGAATCCACTCCATGGCAGTGGGTTAAACTGTGAGAAAATAAATTTCTCTTCTTTAAAGCCACCTACTTGTGGTGGCACAATGGTTAAGTGCTTGGCTGCTAATCTAAAGTTTGGTGGTTCGAATTCACTAGTGGTACTGCAGGGGAAAAGACCTGATGATCTGCTCCTGTAAAGATTACAGCCTGGGAAACCCTATGGGCAGTTCTACTCTGTCCTATAGGGTCACTATGAGTCAGTCAACTCAACAGCACACAGCACCAACAGCAACAATCTTATGACTAAGGAATCCTGGTGGTACAATGGTTAAGCACTCGGCTGCTAACCAAAAGGTCAGCAGTTCGAACGTACCCAGAAGCACTGTAGGAGAAAAGACCTGGTGATCTGCTACCGTAAAGATTACAGCCTAGAAAACGCTATGGGGCAGTTCAACTTTGTTACATGGGGTCACCATAAGTCAAAAGTCGACTTGAAGGCATTCAACAACAACAATGTTATGACTCTGTCATTTCAACATGTAGACCTCTTGGTTGCTTTTGAAGAGGAAGCAAGCTGGAACGCTGTATAGACTTGAGGTACACATCACTGACCCCAAAATAGCACTGGTTAGAACTCAGCTACATGTCCCAGATTATCTGCAAGAGAGGCTGGAAAATGTCTGCCTATATGCCCATGTGCCGGGGAAGAGGTGGCGATGGTGAGATCGCATTGCATTGTCCCTTTCCCACCTGATCATTCACCCACAGTTCTTTTGTAGACCTACAGGAGCCCTCAGTGGCATTTTAAAAATATCTACAGTCTGGGGTGGGGCAGATGCTTAACATGCTCACCTGTTAATTGAAAGGTTGAAGGTTCAAGTTCACCCAGAGGTACCTCAGAAGAAAGGCCTGGCTATCCATTTCTGAAAAATCAGCCATTGAAAACCTTATGGAGCACAATTCTACTGACACACATGGGGTCACCATGAGTTGGCATCAACTCAATGGCAACTGTTTTTTTTTTTTTCAATCTGCCGCAAACAAGTCTCAACATATTCTAGCCATAGAGCCCATGCATTTTTTGATGATTTTCTATCATTCTCTATTTTAACTGTCCATATTGGCCTACAGGTGTCTATATTTTGTTTTCTTCCCTCAGATAAACCTAACCTTTTGTTTGATAACCCTATGGATTTTGAGAGTCAGAGTTTCTTCCCTCAATAAAGGAGTGTCCAAGATTCAAACCACAAGGTAAGAAGGTCTTGAGTAGTTACAAGGGTTTAGCATAAATTGTATTTCTATAGGATAAGTTTTCCCACACAGGTGATGCATTATGGATCTTCCAGATATCCAAGAAACCGAGTGTGTATATGGGGAGGGAGGGATGGAGAGGTGGAGGTAGAAAGGGGGAAGGAAGTGTTACTTAGAATACTTAAGAATAACTGAATGTTTTGATCAAAAATTCTATAGAAGAATCCTGATTGAAAAGGGGGACAATGTGGAACAGAATTTCAAATTTTCATGGAATCCAGACTTTCTGGAGCCATTGAGGCTAGATGAACCCCTGAAACTGTTCCCCTGAGATAATCTTTAAACCTTAAACTGAAAATATTCCCTCAAGTCTTCTTTAAAACCAAATAATAGCTAAATTAGTAAAAAATGTCTGCCTTGAGCACTGTGCTCTTTTAAAGACTATATGGGATAAAATTGACAATGGCAATTCAAAAGGTTAGATAGGTTAGATTTATGTTAATGGGGGAGGAAAAACTCAGAAATGGACGGTGAGAATGGCTGCACAACTTGAAGAATGCCATCAGTGTCACTGAATTGTACAGGTAGAAATTATTGAAATGGTTATGTTTTGCTGTGTATATTCTCAACAACAACAAAAAGTAAAATAAATTTTTTTTTAAAAGTCAGTGCCTACTATACCAGGCACTGTATTAGAGATGTATGAAGTACATATACTTATCCCATTTTTTAAATATGGGCATAACAAATTGTTCCAGGTGACAACAACCTACATATTAGGGAATGATGTCAGCTTTATGTAAGGATTCTTCCTTTTTCCTTTGGGTTCCTTTAAATCAGGATTGGCAAACTATAGCCTGTGAACCAAATCTGGCCCACCTTCTGTTTCTGTACAGCCCACAAGCTAAAAATAGTTTCTATCCTTTTAAAAAATAATGATTTTATTTGATACTGGACATATTTCTTGGTGTTTTTACCATCAATACTCGTATTGTTACTATTCTTAATACTTTTACTTTCAACCAGAGAAAGTTGTTGTTGTTAGATGCTGTCAAGTCAATTCCGACGCATAGGGACCCCATGTGCAGAATAGAACTGTCCCATAGGGTTTTCTAGGCTGTAATCTTTACAGGAGCAGATGGCCAGGTCTTTCTCCCATGGAGCCACTGGGGGGTTTGAACAGCCAACCTTTCAATTAGCAGCCAAGTGCTTAACTGTTGCGCCACCAGGGCTGTAGTTTCTATACTTTTTAATGGTTAAAAAAAAACAAAAGAAGAATATTTTATGACACATGAAAGTTTTATGAAATTCAAATTTCAGTGTCCATAATAAAGTGTCATTGGAGCACAGATACATTCATTCATTTACATATCATCTATGGCTGCTTCCATACTACAATGGCCGAGCTAAGTCGCTGTAACAGAGACTATGGCCTGAAAACCCAAAAATATTCACTACCTGGCCCTTTACAAGGAGTCCCTGGGTGGCGCAAACAGTTAAGTGCTCAGCTACTAACTGAAAGATTGGCTGTTTGAACCCACCCAGAGGCGCCTCAAAAGAAAGGCTTGGCAATCTGCTTCTGAAAGGTCACAGCCTTGAAAGTCTTATGGAGCAGTTCTACTCTGCTCTGGTTTGGTTTTTAGTTTTGGCCCTTTCCATTAAAAAATGACTAACCCCAGCTTTAAAGAACAAGGTATGCATTAATGGACCTATTTAAGTATAAGTTTACATGCAACCATGCAAAGAGTTAAATGCAGAGAGTTGACTAGTAAGTTAGAAACTACTATCAAATGAGCAATTTAAATTAAAATTATGTGTATTTTGAAATGTTAAAAGTAACGAGATGCCACTCCATTTGTAAAGACTCATATTCAAGGGACATTTCTAGAAAATAAACACCAAACCAAGAACCAAACTCATTGCAGCCATCAGGTCGATTCCGACTCTTGACGACTCTATGGGTTACAGACTGCAACTGTTTCACAGGGTTTTCTTGGCTGTCATATTTAAGGGGAATCCCTGGGTGGTGCAGATGGTTAAGCCCTTGACTACCAGCCCAAAAGTTGGTGGTTCAAACCCACTCAGAGGCGTTTCAGAAGAAAGCTCTGGCGATCTGCTTCCAAAAGGTCACAGCCTCACAAATGCTATGGAGCACAGCTCTCCTCTACACAAATGAGGTCACCATGAGTCAGAATTGGCTCTGTGGCAACTGACAACAACAAATCTTCAAGGAAGCAGATCACCAGGACTTTCTTCCATGGTGCCACTGGGTGGGTCCAAACCACCAACCTTTAGGTTAGTAGTTGAGGGCAAACCATTTGCACCACCCAGGAACCTAGAATAAGCACACAATGATAGCCACTGTTTCCTTATATCAACTATATCTTCACTATTGATTCTTGCTCAAATATTTCATTTATTACCATAGTTTCCCCAAGTCTACCTGGCTTGAGAAAATTTGGCCAATAATTGCAAAGGAAGGTAAATGAATTCCTGCAGGAAGGACAAAATAATGTTCTGGAAAGAAGATGTTGAGGTTAGTGACTCTCTGTGTTGGTTTTACCAGGATGCTGACGTTTAAAGCTATGGCTCAGCTCTTGCTCTTGGGCTGCTCCTGGTGTCTGGGCTTCTTCCTTGTTGAGTCAGTAAAGGAACCATTCAGATCGGTCACCGCCTATGCGTTCACCATCATTAATGTCCTGCAGGGAGTCTACATCTACATCATCCACTGTCTCCTCAATCGGCAGGTAACGTATACCTTGTGTCTGCTTCCCAGCTGTCACATGTGCGGTCCGCCCCCATCATTTGCACAGACTAATCCTCTCCTCAAGGGAGGCAGTGGTGGCTCAGTGGTAGGATTCTCGCCTTCCATGCAGGAGACCCGGCTGTAATTCCCAGCTGACCCACCTCATGTGCAGCCACCACCCATCTGTCCGTGGAGGCTGGTGTGTTGCTATGATGCTAAACAGGTTTTAGCAGAGCTTCCAGACTAAGACAAACTAGGAAGAAAGGCCTGGTGATCGACTTCTGAAAATCAGCCAATGAAAACCCTATGGAGCATAACAGTCTGATGCCATTGTACATGGGGCCGCCATGAGTCAGCAGTTGACTTGACAGCAGACTAACAACATAGGTGATATATGTTTTATCACTGTATTTTAATTTACATTTACATTATTATGAATGAGGTTATCTTTTCACATATTTAAAGGTCATTTATAATTTCCTTTCTGTGAACTAACCATTACCCCTTTTCCTTCATTTTTCTATTAGCCTTCGGTCTTTTACCCTCTTGATTTCTAGCAACTCTTTACATATTAGGGACATGAGCTCTTTATCTTTGTTATGTCACCATAATCTTTTTCCAGCTAGTTCTTTTCCTTTGGATTTTGCTTGTATGCTTTCTAGCCATGCAGACTTAGACTTTTTTTTCCCCCCCATTAAGTACTTAAGCTCCTAGGCTTGATATTGTATTTTATGCCATATTATTTCCAACCTAAGTCAACTGCATTATGATCTTATCTTTTGTTCAATGCACAAACTTCCTTCTCCAACCTTTTTTGCCCAGGGAGACTGTGTGCTCCTCTGTCTCTATTATTGACTTCTTTTGCATGTGGTTTTTCTCATTATTAAAAAGGTCTCTGGGTGGCACAAACAGTTTGCACTGGACAGCTAACCTAAAGGTAGGCAGTCCAAACCTACCCAGCAGCACTGCAGAAGACAGGCCTGGCAACCTGCTTTCATAAAGATTACAGCCAAGAAAACCCTATGGGGCACAGTTCTACTCTGTAACATGTGGGGTCATCATGAGTCAAAATCAACTCAATGGCAATGAATTTGGTTTTGATCTTCTCATTATTATGCCATTGATAGGAGTAGCAGGCTCATGACCAAGGCTCCTATGACAATGCTTTCTTGCAATTTGACCTTAGCAGGCTCCTCCAGTTGGTCAACCTTCAACTGTGTTCCTGGCTTGTCTCCAGTAGGTGCAGAAATGGAAGCCTGCTAACAACTACTTTCTTCTTTCTCCTGTTTTTCCAAATATTTTCATTGTCATTGTTATTAGGTGCCATCGAGTTGGTTCTGACTCATAGCGACCCTATGTACGATAGAATGAAACACTGCCCAGTCCTGTGCCATCCTCACAGTCGCTGTTATGCTTGAGCCCATTGTTGCAAGTCACTGTGTTAATCCATCTTGTTGAGGGTCTTCCTCTTTTGTGCTGATCCTCTACTTTACCAAGCATGATGTCCTTCTCCAGGGACTGTTTTGGTAGACAGGACTTATCATCTTAAACTCACTAAGATACAACATTCTATTTCTACTAATGGACTGTAGATAACTTATAACTACAGATCACATCTTTACCAACCTAACAAAACCAACAAACAAACCAGTTGCCTTTGAGTTGATTCCAAGTCATGGCGGTTCCATGTGTGTCAGAGTAGAACTGCGCTCCACAGGGTTTTCAGTGGTTGATTTTTTGGAAGTAGATCTCCAGGACTTTCTTTCAAGGCACCTCTGGGTGTACTTGAATCTCCAAACTTTCAGTTAGCAGCCAAGCATGTTAACCATTTGCACCACCCAGGGACTCCTAATCTAATAAATACATTACATATACTTGTGTAATATAACATAGTATGTTTCCCTCCTCTAACACAACATATCTCTCTGCTGAATAATATTATACTACCCAACATGAAGAAGACCTGGAACAGACAACAGATACCGTTCCATGTGGCATTTTTATTTACTTAGTTCAACAGCCATTTAGAAAGGGCTGCTAAGTTAGCCAGGTCCATGGGTGGTGCAGTTTGCACTTGGCTGCTAACTGAAAGGTTGGCGGTTCGAACCAACCCAGTGGCTCCATGGAAGAAAGTCCTGGCAATCTGCTTCCATAATAATTATAGCCAAGAAAACCCTCTGGAGCACAGTACTACTCTGTAACACAGGGGGTTGCCATGAGTCAGAGTGAGTCAACTCAATGGCAACAGGTTTGGTTTGGTTTACTAAATTAGTGGAGTCACGTTGGAAGGTTAGCTCAAAGAAAACTGGCAGTAATTAGCATGCTTACATTAGTTTATCTTGACATATTTTTTAACCCTGTACAAATGAACTTGTTAGTAATTCACTATGTTGTTGTGTGCCATGGAGTCAATTCCAACTAACAGCAACCCCATGTGACAGAGTAGAACTGCCGTCATAGGGTTTCCTAGGCTGTAATCTTTACAGGAGGAGATCACCAGGTCCTTCTCCCACAGAGCACTGGGTGGGTTCAAACCACTGACCTTTCGGTTAGCAGCAGAGCACTTAACCCTTGCACCACCAATGCTCCTAGTTCATCATACCTAGTATCAAAAAAAGACTCTATGTGCACTCTTCGGCATATACATATTTTTAATGTCAAGGGCTTAAGTTCATGGTATATCAGTAACACCCACATTTGTACCTCTCTGCACTTCTCACCTGTTCTTTCTATTCAAAGTCCTCATTTGCATTTTTGGTCACCATCCTTTATGAGGAAGATGCAGTAGGTCTTCCTTAAATAAGGCTCATTTTCCTGAAGCTATTATTTTTATGCAAGATAAAGAAAGTAGTATCAGTTGCTGCTGAAACAACTCTGACCCATGCTGACCCCATGTGTGACAGAGCAGAACTGTGCTCATAGGGTTTTCAATGGCTGAGTTTTTGGAAGTAGAGCGGCAGGTCTTTCTTCCAAGGGGCCTCTAGGTGGATGGATACATTAAATGCCTTTTGAGTGTTGGGTTCATTCATGACGGTGACTATGCCACGGGACCAGGCACTGCTTTTCTCTGTTGTACAGAAAGTCACCAGGGGTTGGAGCCAACACAACAGCAACTAACCGCTACAGCAAGCGTTGGGTTCTGTGAAGATACAGAGCTGAACATGATAGAACCCTGGTCTATCTTTGTGAGCCTAGTTGGAAAGATAAGTATTTGATTGCCATTGGGCTCTGAAGGAAAATGCCGGTACAGTGACGGAATGGAGGGAATGTCCTAATCTAGATCTAGCAGCTAAGGGAAAAACCTTCTCATGGTGGGAGAATTGGAGCACATACCTGAAGAAGGAACAGGAGTTGGTTAGACAATCGGGACTTAGGAGAAGGCAGGGGAGGGGTGAGGGATTGAAAGAAGGGTATCACAAGCAGAGATGAGGAAGAAATGGAATTTGTCAAGGATTTCGTTCTACTTGGATCAACAATCAACATCCATGAAAGCAGCAATCAAGAAATCAAATGATGTATTGCACTGGGCAAATCTGCAAACAACCTCGTTAGTGTTAAAAAGCAAAGATGTCAGTTGGATGAATAAGGTGGGTCTGACCCAAGCCATGGTCTTTTCAATCATCTCATATGCATGCAAAATTTGGACAGTGAATAAGGAAGCCCCAAGAATTGATGCATTTGAACTGTTGTGTTGGCGAAGAACATTGAATATACTGTGGACTGCAAGAAGAATGAACAAGTCAATCTTAGAAGAAATACAACCAGGATGCTCCTTAGAAGCAAGGATGGCAAGACTTTTTAGCTTGCTTACTTTGGATGTGTCATCAGGAAAGACCAATCACTAAAAGAAGACATTATGTTTGGTGAAGTGGAGGGGCAGCGAAAGTGAGAGAAACTCTCCAGGAGATAGACTAACACAATGGCTGAAACAACGGACTCAAGCATACCAACGATCATGAAGATGACACAGGACTGGGCAACATCTCTTTCTGTTATAGGTAAGGTTGCCATGAGCCACAGGTAACTTGACGACAACAACAACAAGCTAGGTGACGTCCTGAACAAAGGCCCTGGGGTAGGACTAAGCTTGGCAGGTGCACTGAGGAAGACAGTTGCTAGAACCTAATGAGGAGAGAGAAGATGTTAGAAGAGGTAGCCACGGTGAGACTGTACAGATTATGTAGATCACTCTAAGGACTTTGAACTTGATTCTAAGAGCCAGAGAAGTTGTTGTGAAAGATTCACAGCAGGGGAAGTAGACGTTGTCCCTTAGAATTGTCTCATTTACTGCATTTGGATTTTCATAGAATTCGGGCTGATATAGAGTATGCCTGGATATTAAATCTCTCTTGGAGGAAACTTTTGGCTCTTAGTTAAACATTTTTTAAAATAAGGAGTCCCTGGGTTGTGCAAACTGTTAACATGCTAACCAAAAGTTTGGGGGTTCCTGTCCACCCAGAGACACCTCAGAAGAAAGGTCTGGTGATCGACTTTCAACAATTCAGCCTTTGAAAAGCCTATGGAGCGCAGTGCTACTCTGAGACACCTGGGATCCCCATGAGTTAGAAGTGACTCATAGCAACTGGTTTGGTTTTGGTAAATGGGGCTCAGGGGCAGTGGTGGTTCAGAGGTAGAATTCTCGCCTTGCATCCGAGAGATCCGGGTTCAGTTCCCAGCCAGTGCACTTCATGCGCACCCACCACTCATCTCTCACAGGAGGCTTGTGTGTTGCTACAATGCTGAACAGGTTTCAGCAGAGCTTCCAGACTGAGGACTAGGAAGAAAGGCCTGGTGATCTACTTCCAAAAAGCAGCCAATGAAAACTCTATGGATCACAACCATCTGATCTACACCTGATCATGTGGATGGCACAGGACCAGGCAGCATTTCTTTCCATTGTGCATGAGGTCACCGTGAGTCAGGGCCAACTCAATGGCAGCTAACAAAATGAACAGGACTCAGAGGACAGTGATTAAAAAATCAGGTCTTATTTTCCATTTAAGTGTTTTTCCTAAGCAAGTATAATCATTTAAATTTTTTCAGGTGCGAGAGGAGTACAAAAAGTGGCTTACAAGGATGAGTAAAAGGAGTGAATCTGAGAGCTATATGCTAGCCAATTCTACCACCCACACCCATGTGGTAAGATGATTCCCTCTCCCAATACCTGCCGTTTCCCAGACTGCTCACATCTGTCTCCAGCTGGTTCTTCTGCTCATTGGTGTTGTTGTTGTTAGTTGCCATTGAGTTGATTCCGACTCATGGTGACCCCATGTGTACAGAGTAGACTGTGCTCCATGAGATTTTCAATGGCTGTGACCTTTCAGAAGCAAATTGCCAGGACTTTCTTCTGAAGCTCCTTTGGGTAGGTATGAACTGCCAACCTTTTGGTTAGTAGTCCAGTGCTTAATCATTTGCACCACCCAGGGACTCCTCTACTGCCCCAGTAGTGATGGAATAACATTGTAGTTCTTGGCATAGAAACCAGTCAGCATTTATGTCAGCTTAGTCACTCCTTGACTGTAAGCACAGCCAGGGCAGGGTGATGGGATACTTCTCCTTGCACTATCTGCACAAGGAATGATTGCTCTCCTTTGAAATTATTCATTTCTATCTGAGTCCACAGAGCCCTAGTGGCGCAGTGGTTAAGAGATTGGCTGCTAACCAAAAGGTCGGCCGTTCGAATCCACCAGCCGCTCCTTGGAAATCCTATGGACAGTTCTGCTCTGTCTTACAGACTCGCTATGAGTCAGAATCAATTCGACGGCAGTGGGTTTGGTTTTCGGTTTATCTGAGTCCAAAGGAGCCCTGGTGGCACAACACTTAAGCGTTCGCTGCTAACCGAAAGGTCAGCGGTTAGAACTCAACGTCGGCTCTGCATGAGAAAAGACCTGGTGATCTCCTCCTGTAAAGATTACAGCCTAGGAAACCCTATGGGGCAGTTCAACTCTGTCACATGGGCTCACTATGAGTTGGAATCAACTCGATGGCGCCTAACAACAATAATAACATCTGTTATTGATCCAGGGAGTCCCTGAGTGGTGCAAATGGCCACTGCACTCAGAAAGGTTGTTCCAACAGAAAGGCTGGAAGTTTGTCTGCCTAGAGGTGCCTTGGAAGAAAGGCCTGGTGATCTAGTTCTGAAAAATCAGCCACCAAAAACACTTCGGAGCACAATTCTGATACACACACATGGGGTCACCATGAATCCGAATCAACTCAAGGGCAATTGGTTTTTGTCTGAGTCCAAACCCTGGAGTTACAGAAACATGAATGAAATTCTCTCTTAGTTAAGTGGTATTGGTCCGTGGCCCCTCAAGGTTGCCAAACAGGGTTCTTTACTGTAGGTTTGCTGTAAGCCTTAAATAGGCTTGTGCTTTGTGAGTCTCCAAGAGAGACCATGGGACTCAGTACTTTCCACACATAATTGTCATGGATCCTTTTTTCTTGTAAGAAATCTTTATGCTTTGTGAAACACTGGTGGCCTAAGAGGCGTTCGTGGTTCAGTGGTAGAATTCTTGCCTTCTATGTGGGAGACCTGGGTTCAATCCCCAGCCAATGAACCTCATGCACAGTCACCACATGTCTGTAGAGGAGGCCTGTGTGTTGCTAGGATGCTAACTATCACAACTAGGAAGAAAGGTCTGGCGATCTGCTTCTGAAATTCAGCCAATGAAAACTCTATGGATCACAATGGTCTGATCCATAACCAATTATGGGGATGGCTCAGGACCCAGCAGTGTTTTGTTCTGTTGTGCATGGAGTCTCTGTGAGTCAGGGGCCAACTCGATGGCAGGTGACAACAACAGGCAGCTGAAAGAACATAACTTAGGAATTGTTGGTATGGACAAAGCAGTACAAGAAGATAAAGATAAACTAAAAAAACAAAAAACTAGCTGCCATCCAGTGATTCCAACTCATGGTGACCCCATGTGCATATGTTACAGAGTAGAACTCTTCCACAGGGTTCTTGGCTGTAATCTTCCTGGGAGCAGACTGCCAGGCCTTTCTTCTGTGGTATTGCTGGGTGGGTTTGAACTGCCAAACTTTAGGTTAGTAGTCTAGTGACAACTGTTTGCGCCACCTAAAGATAAGGCATATGAACTGCCGCCTCCCTTTATTTGATGATTATGATAAAGAGATAATGAATGAAGGGATATATAAGATGGGTTTCACTGAGATTTAAGAGTAGAAGACTTGGGGAAACATTGGGATCAGGCCCTTCATCTCTGAGACAGGGGGACCAGACTTCAGCATCCTTAAGCTTATTTTCAGATCTTTGATTTCGTGAACTACAAAGAGTAAACTTAAATACATTAAACCTAGAAGGAGAAACACTTAAACTCTACCTGGGGTCCATTCCTTATGAATCTCAGCCTTTTGCTATAATTTCAGAAATAACCTTAATTAATTTCAATTCTCTTTATTTGCCTCCCACAAACTCACATATGGAGATGGAAAAATCATCCAATTTGTTTGGAAAAAGAAGAAACAGTTCAGTCTGAAAATTACGAGCTGCTCCACATTGTCAGCTGACTTCATCTTCTGGTTTTGAAAAGGGAAAAGAATCAGCCATATTACACAAACACGAGTAACAACTGTTTGTCTGTACTATAGAATTAATAGCAGAAAGTGTGCTTTGGGTGAATTATATATTTTGTACAATGTTACACTTACAGCCTTCTTTTTTTAACTGAAGTATTTCACACACAAACACACAGCTCTTCAAGTGCAGTTTGATGATTTTTGCAAAGGTATATATACCTGTGTAACTGTCAACTGTATCAATCAAATCAATATATCAAATCACGATTTCCATCAGTCCTAAACATACCCTCATACTCTTTTCCAGGAGCCCCCAAGACCCCAACTCAGAAGCAATTGTTCTCATTTCTATTACAGTAGATTAATTTTTACAGTTCTTGAAGTTCATATACATGGAATCATAGAGTATATATTCTTGGTGTTTGCCTTCTTTTGTCCAACTTTTATCTGAACTTCATCTATTTATGCATATATTAATAGATTGTTCCTTTCAATTGCTGAGTAGTATTCCACTATATCACTATACTATATCCACGACTTGTTTAACCATTCTCCTGTTGGTGAACATTTGGGTTATTTCCAGTTTGGGGCTATTATGAATAAAGTTGCTATGAACATTCTTATATAAAATTTTTGGTGGCCACATGTTTTTATTTTTCTGGGTAAATACCTAGGGGTGGAATTACTGACTCATATGGTAGGTGAAGGAGCCCTAGTGGCACAATGGTTAAGCGCTTGGCTGCTGAGAGGTTGTCAGTTTGAACCCACTAGCCACTCCCTGGGAGAAAAGACCTAGCAATCTTCGCCCATAAAGATTATAGCCTAGAAAACCCAATGGGGCAGTTGTATCTGTCCTATAGGGTCACTATGAGTTGGAATTGACACAACAGCACACAACAACAACAAAACATGGTAGATTAATCATCAACTTTAAAAGAAACTGCCAAACAGTTCTCCAAAGGGATTATAATAGTTTATACTCTCACCAGGGATACAGAGGAGTTCCAGTTCCTCCACATCCTCAACAACACTTGGAATTGTCGATCCTTTGATCTTTAGCCATTCTAGTGGAAAAGAAGAGGTATCTTACTGTGGTTTGAAACATGGTGAGCACCTTTCCATGTGTCTCTTGGCCATTTCCATGTCATCTTTTGTGACATGTTAAAGTCTTTTGTCTAATTCTCATTTGGGCTGTTTGTAAATTCAGCATACTGCTGGATACAAGCATTGAGAATATTTTCTCATAGACTGTGAACAGCATCCTATTTTATACAGTATGCTTTGCTCTGTTTTAGCTCTCATTGAAATGTGGACTTGGTCCTAACATTATAGCACAACTATTGTCTGTGTAGGAGCCCTGCTGGCACAGTGGTTAAGAGCTCAGCTGCTAACCAAAAGGTCAGCAGTTCAAATCCATCAGCTGCTCCTTGGAAACCCTATGGGGTAGTTCTACTCTGTCCTATAGGGTCACTATGAGTTGGAATCGACTGGATGGCAACAAGTTTATTGTCTCTGTGTGTGATACAAGGTAACAAATGCAGGGTACAGCATGCTATATACTTCAGTTTAAGTTCAACATGTGACACTAACATCATGGTTGAGATTTTAAAATGGAATAATATAGTTGTGGACAATTGTTAGATGCCTCCTAACATCCAAGTTCTCGTTCTTCCACTTCTTCCACCCAGATTTTCGAGTGGAGAGTTACTTTCTCCTCACTGTGTAGAAGAGATGTGGTTTGGATATGATTAATCCGACTCTTTTCCCCAGGCGGGAGCTCTTTT
Source organism: Trichechus manatus latirostris (assembly GCF_000243295.1). Taxonomy (NCBI): domain Eukaryota; kingdom Metazoa; phylum Chordata; class Mammalia; order Sirenia; family Trichechidae; genus Trichechus; species Trichechus manatus. The sequence continues at coordinate 4,442,630 of NW_004443993.1, forward strand.
GGTTTAACCCAATCAGAATCTGCCTTTCCATCTATGCAGTGAATGAGCCAAGAGCAAGCATATGATCCAATGTGGGCAATGGAAGAGGAGAAAATATGGGTAAATTCCATGATTTGTGCAGAAGATATAAAGGCCACAACTTATAGAGGCCAACATATTCTTGTTTTTGCTAAAGCCAGTTTCCAAGTTTGGTTTTCTGTTGCTCATAGCCAAAGAAGCCCAAGTTATACAGTGATATTTTAATTGATAATAGTTTATAGGGACATCAATGGTTCTACCTTTATGATAAGAGTCAACAGTGAGACTGATATTATTTTATCTATTCGGTCTATCCTTTCCTTGTTTGTCTAGTCTTTTCAGCCTCACTATCTGTACACCCAGTCTACCCATTTATCCATCAACCCTGTCCCTTCATTCCTCCAACTTATATCTTTGTCCATTTCCTCCCTCCCTTCCTCCCTCTCTTCATCCATTAATCTCTCTTTGCTTCCCTCCATCTTGTCCCTTTGTCCATTCCCTCTCCCTCCGTTCAGTCACCCATTTCTTTCCATCTTTTTTACACTCACTCTCTCCATCCACCTATCCATCCATCCATCCATCCATCCATCCATCCATCCTAGCCCTTCATGTAACAAATGCTTTTCTTTGGCATATTACACTTAAAAATCCAACAAGGATGTACACATACATACCAATATAATTATAAATAGATGCAACAATCCTAAATGCAAATTTACTCCCAAATGTCTCATAAAAGAACAGCACACCATGACCAATTAGGGGTTTCCTGGTAATAAATGTCCAACCATATTAATGAAATCTAAAATGAATAGTTAAAGAACAATCACTTCAACAGAAATCAATAATATTTTAACCAAATCTTGATGAAATTCTCAGCAATCTAGAAATGGAAGAAAACGTGTTTAATTTGAGAGGAGTATGATCCAAATATGTAAGATCCCTGGTGGCACAGTGCTTAAGCACTGGGCTGCCAGCCGAAAGATCAGCAGTTCGAGCCCACCAGCTGCTCCAAGGGAGAAAGATGTGGCGGTCTGCTTCAGTAAAGATTACAGCCTTGGAAACCCTACGGGGCAGTTCTGCTCTTACAGGTCGCTATGAGTTGGAATTGACTTGATGGCAATAGGTTAGGTTATGATCCAAACATGTACTGTTGTTGTTGTTTATTGCCACTGAGTCAATTAGGTGCACTACAGCCCTCAGCCATCCAACTTTTCAACCCTGAATTTCATTTTGTATTCTTTTTTGTGGTCGTTCCTCACATTAAATCTACTGTTGAATTCTGCTATTCTTGCTTTACTGTGTTGGTACCAAAGCCAAACCAAACCCGTTGCTGTTGAGTTGATTCTGACTCATGGCGACTCCATGTGTGCAGAGTAGAACTGCTCCATAGGGTTTTCAAGGTTGTGACCTTTCAGAAGCAAATCGCCAGGCCTGTCTTCAGCACATTTGGGTGGTTCTGAACTGCCAACCTTTTGGTTAGTAGTCCAGCATTTAACCATTCATGCCACCCAAGGACTCCTAAACATGTACCACAAACACCATATTTGATGGTGAAAACACTAGCAGCTTTCCTACTAAAAATCAGAAGCAATAGATGGATGTTCACAATCAACACTACAAGTAACATCATATTAGCAATATAAACAGAAAAAGAAATAAGAGAGATCAAGAACAGGAAAGAAGAGATAAAGGTGCCATTACAAAATCATATGCCTTAAAAGAGAACCAATCTACAAAAATATAGGAACTAACAAGTTAGGTCAAGATTGATATACAAGAAATAATACTTTCCTTATGCAACATAAATCACCAGTTTGGAAATGTGGCAGAAAAAAAAATTTCCCTTCACAGTAGCAACAAACCCTACAAAATACTCAGCATTAAATATGACAAGAAAATTTATTAATCTTACATATAAATGCATATAAAGCATTAATAAAGATTATGAATAAAGATTAAATGGAAACATAGAGCAGATCCCCCCAATGGGATAACCCATTATTGCAAATATATCAGTTATCTACCAAATTAATTTATAAATCCAATACATTACCAGTCCAAATTCAAGAGTTTCTATGACTGCATTGGACAAGCCAATTCTAAAGGCCATGTGAAAGATAAATTCTGCAAAAATAGCCTCAGGAATACTGTAAAAGGCAACAATGTGCTACCAGCTATCAAAACAGACCATTAAAACAGTATGGTATTTGTTCAAGAGAAAGATTTAAAAAAGAAAAGAAAAACATTAGGGAATCTGGAGACAGTCACTATGTAAAAATTTAGGATATTAAAAAATTGATTTTCAAACTGATTAGAAAATAAGGGATATTCCATAAATGCTCTTGGATCAAGAGAACCATGGTTAGAGGAAAGGAATGTTTATGATGTCTACCAAGCAAAGTAGGAAAAAAAGAAGTGAAAAAGCCAAGTTGAACAGTATATAAACGTGGCTACTATTAACATAGTAGGGTCTCTGGATGCCTCAAAAGATTTGTAGTTGCTAATCTAAATTGAACCCATCCAGCGAGGCTGCAGAAGAAAAGCTTAGTGATCTGCTTCTGTAAAGATTATTTTTGTTAGGTGCTGTCGAGTCGATTTCGACTCAGTGAGACCCCATGAGACAGAGCAGAACTTCCTCATAAGGTTTTCTAGGCTGTAATCTTTATGCAAGGAGCCCTGGTGATTAAGTGATTGAAAGGTCAGCCGTTCAAACCCACCAGCAGCTCTAGGGGAGAAAGACCTAGCGATTTTCTCCCATAAAGATTACAGCATTGGAAACCCTATGGGACAGTTCTACTCTGTCACATGGGGTCTCTGTAAGTCGGAATCGACTCAGCATCACACAACAAGAATCTACGGAAGCATTTCTCCCACGGAGCTGTTGGGTGGGTTTGAACCACCAATCAGTTATTAGCTGAGGGCTTAATCATTGTGCCACCTGAGGTCCTTTCCGTAAAAATTACATCCAAGAAAACCCTGTGGAGCACAATTCTACTCTAACACATGGGATCACCATGCGTCAGAATCGATTCGATGGCAACAGGTTTGGAGTGATTTTGGTACCAACACAGTAAAGCAAGAATAGCAGGCTACATCAGTAGATTTAATATGAGGAATAACAACAAAGAAAAGAATCCAAAATAAAATTCAAGGTTGAAAAGTCGGATGGCTGAGGGCTGTAGTGCCCTGACCCTATTAAAAAGAAAAATGAGTGGCCTGCTAATTGAAGAAAGCTAAATCACACTGGATTGTTATCTAATACCTGACAGCAAGAATGATATAGCTTTGTCTTCAGACCTTCTATTTATTTTGGGAAACACGTGAGTTCAAACTTATAAGTTTTATTGTCCCCAGAATGTGTTTTATTACCCTTACCCCATACACATTTTTCCTATCAGGCTTTATCAGAATTATGTAGCACTTTGGGGCAAAGATGCAGCCTAGCAGCCCCACACTGGAGGTCAAGATGGAGAAAATCTCCACGGCCACCGTGGCTTCCCCTTGGTGCGTGGTAGATGAGGAGGAAAGTGACCCAGACACTGCAGAACACCAGCATACTGAACGTCAGGAACTTGGCCTCACTGAAGGTGTCAGGCAGGTTCCTGGCCAGGTAAGCCAAGGAAAAAGTCCCCAGGGCCAAGGACCCCAGGTATCCCAGGACACAGAAGGCAGTGACTGAGCCCTTGTTGCACTCAGTGATGAGGTTTCTGGGTTCAGAGTGTGTCTATGTCAATGAAAGGGGAAGAGGTCCCCAGCCAGATCCCAGATAATCACTTGGATGAGGGTGTAGATTGGAGCAGAGTTAGAAGCCCCTGAAACCAGCAACTGCCTCATGGTTCTTCTAGGTTTCATGGCTTTAAAGGCCAGAAACACAGTAATGGTTTTGGCCAAAACAGTGGAAACAGCCACAATGAACACAACTCCAAATGTGATTTGTCGGAGGATGCAGGTGACTGTGTTGGGACAGCCGATGAAGAGTAAGGAGCAGAGGAAGCATAGGAGGAGGGAGAGCAGGACGTAGCTGAGAGCCCTGTTGTTGGCCTTGACTATGGGAGTGTCTCGGTGCTTCACAAAGACCCACAGAACTATAGCTGTGATGACAGAGAAGCACAGAGCTGTGCAGGCCAGAGCCATCCCCAAAGGGTCTTCATAAGCCAGGAAGGTCACAGCTTTTTGAAGGCAGCACTTTTGCTCACTATTTACATACTGATGATCTGGACACTTCAGAGATTGATCCATATCTGGCTAGAAATGCAAAGTGACATCAGCCAGTTCAACCCGTTGCTGTCAAGTGGATTCAGACTCATAGTGACCCTATAGGACAGAGTAGAACTGCTCCCTAGGGTATCCAAGGCTGTAATCTTTACAGAAGCAGACTGCCACATCTTTCTCCCATGGAGCAGCTGGTGGGTTCTAACCGCCAACCTTTCAGTTAGCAGCCTAGTGCTTAACTACTGCACCACTAGGGCTCTGACATCAGCCCAGTTTCAGTAATTATCTTATTTACAGCCCCCACCCCCAAAAGAATCATACTGGAGAGTATCAGCCAGGTTGTCCTTCTTTCTTGCTTTGTTGTTGTTAACTGTTGTCGAGCTGGCCCCGACTCATGGCCACCCCAGGCACAATGGAACCAAACGCTGCCCAGTCCTGTGCCATCCCCATGATCGGTTGTGGATTCGACCATTGTGATCCATAGGGTTTTCATTTGCTAATGTTTGGAAGTCGATTACCAAACCTTTCGTCCTAGTTCTGTCTTAATCTGGAAGCTTCACTGAAACCTGTTCATCATCATAGCAACACACAAGCCTCCACTGACATAACGTGTGGTGGATGGACATGAGGTGCACTAGCTGGAAATCGAACCTGGGTCTCCCCCATGATCCTTGGTATGTTTGAGTCCATTGGTGTGGCTAAAAATACCCAAAATACACTCTTTCTGAGCATGTGCTCTATGATAGGACCAGTGCACTAGAAAATTAAGCTGGTTAAGATCCGTAACTTCAATATGATCTAATATAGCGTCAGAGAATATGAAAAGCAAGTTTTTATAATACTATGTGCCAAATTCAATGATCGAGATGAAACTTAGATTACTGCTCAAAACCGTTTCCTTGAGGCAATAATGCCTGCAATGGTTCTAAAACGGGAGTCCCTGCATGACACAAACGGTTGACTACTAACCAAAAGGTTGGTGGTTTGAACCCACCCAGAGGCACCTCGGAAGAAAGGCCTGGCAATCTATTCCAAAAACCCTATGAAGTACAGTTCTACTCTCCAACACATGGGGTTGCCATGGGTCAGAATCGACTCGACAGCAAAGGGTTTTGGTTTTTGGTTGGGTCTAAAACAATGAGTCAAAGAAGACAGCTCTAGGCAGAAACAGTGTGTCATGCCAAGTGGAAATATTATTGATTAAAGCATCAAATTACTAAATGTGGGAAGGATTTTGACTCTGCTGTCTTCCAGAGCCTTCCCATTTCAATGGAAGAATGAGGGGTATCAGAGAGAGGCGAGGGACTTCTTTGTGAGGCACGTACTTACCTGTCTCATTGGAAATCTCATCTCTGGACAAGGGATGCAATCAAAGCAGCAGGCAGCCTTTCTCTTCTGAGGAATTGTACTGAATCCAGGGCTACAACTCTCACTGCACACAGAGTGGGAAGTCTGAAGAAAAGCAGGTATGTGTTGACAGCAGCTGTGACTTTTACCTGTTGTTATTAGTTGCCTTCAAGTTGATTCTGACTCATGCTGACCCCGTGTGTTACAGAGTACAACTGCTCCATATGGTTTTCTTGGCAGATTTCCAAGCCTCTCTTACGTGGTACTGCTGGGTGGGTTCAAACTGCAGTTGAGCACAATTTGCACCTAGGGACGCATCATTTTTACCTAACCCTCCAGTAACTAGAGTGCTCTATGGTATTGGACCATCAACACATTAATTTTTAAATACCTAAATCCAATTATTTGTTTATTGTATCCCATGAAATATATAAACATTTGGAAACAAAATTAAAAAAGCCAAACCCATTGCCATAGAGGTGATTACAACTTGTGGGGACCCAATGTGTTACAGAGTAGAACTGCTCCATGAGGTTTTCTTGGCTGGAATCTTTATGGAAGCAGATTTCCAGGTCTTTCTTCTGCAGTGCCACTGGATGGGTTCAAACCTCCAACCTTTAGGTCAGTAGTCAACCACAAACCATTCACACTACCCAGGAACCTATAATTGGAAACATATGCTTGAATAATGGGCGGCACAAACAGTTAAGCACTCAAGTACTAGCCAAAAGACTGACAGTTGGATCCCACCCAGAGATGCCTTGGAAGAAAGGCTTGGTGATTGACTTCCAAAAGATCCCAGCCACTGAAAACACTATCGAGCAGTTCTACTTTGCAATCATGGGGTCACCATGAGTCAGAATCGAGGGCAACTAACAACAAAATGATTGAATAAAGGTGTTCCTTTCCCATCTATTGGACAGTGGGTAAGGGAATCCCTCAAGTTGGAAGGTGAGTTGTTAAATGCTCATATGTGGCCCTTTAGTGAGCTATGAGCACATACAAAACATGCAGGACAAGATTATGGTTAGTCAGGTGTAGTGTAAAGAACAGCTAATTTGACCCAACACACCTCTATAATCCCATGTCCCACTCTATCATCTCCTCAGAGACAGACAGTTCTTGACCATGTGGAGCATATGGGACAAACTGTCCTACTTTCAAGGAGCCCTGGTGGCACAGTGATTGAGTTTGGCTGCTAACCAAAAGGTCAGTAGTTCGAATCCACCAGCTGCTCCTTGGAAACCCTATGGGGCAGTTCTGCTCTGACCTATGGGGTTGCTATGAGTTGGAATCAACCCGACAGCAATGGGTTTTAAGCTTCAGGTAAGGAATCACAGTCTTTTTATCCAGTTCCATGATTCCACGTAATATTTCTGAGGTTCGTCCATGTGGTTGCATCAGTCTTTTGTTCCTGTGTTTTGCCGAGTAGCATTCCATGGTGTGGATGCACCACACTATGTTCATCCATTCACCAGGTGATGGACATCTGGGATGTCAATCATGAATGAAGCTGCTCTAAACATTTGTGCACACATCATTTTGAGGATGTTTTCATTTCTCTTGTGTAAATACCAAGGAGTGAAATCGCTAGGTCAATGGGCAGGTTTACATGTAACTTTATAAGAAACTGCCAGACTATTTCCCAAAATGGTTGCACCCTTGCCCCCAGCACATGTGAACGCCCATGTGCTCAGTTATTGTTCCCTCCTCTGTTCACCTGCACAGCTGGGGACCTTCTGTGCTCTCTGCCCATCCACGGAGACTCCTTTCTCTCTGAAACTTGGTTCTCCAAGGCAAGGGTGATGCAGGTGTGGAAAGTTCAGGTACCATGACCTGGAGTGGACAGCCAGCTCAGTCCATGCAGAGCCTCAGAGCAGCACCCCAGAGGCCCCCTCACCTGCATAAGGTTTGTTTCTCACTTCAGGCTGGGCAACGGGGGAAGCTCCTCTACTCCTCTGGGCCTCAGTGTGAGCCCAGAAAGGTGGGGAGGGGCAGGCTGGGGAGGTTTCAGATGCCCAGTCGCTGAGGGTGGCCATAAGGGCAGTGGGGGCTGTGAGAGGGCAGACAGGGCCGTGGCATACTCGCATGTGTGTTTAGGGAAGGATGGGCTCACTGCAAGTGGAGGATGACAGGGAGTGTCGGTGAAAAGTGCCTGGTATGGTGGGCCAGGCAGGGTCATCAGGGCTCAGACTGTGGTGTTGGCAATAGGAGTGGAGATAAGGGGATGAACTGAAGGCATCAGGCTTTGTTCCAGGTGGGGTGGGAAATGTGGGGTAGGAGGCAAGGACAAGCCCAGGAAATGACACAGGCAGAGGAGTGGCAATGGGATGGGGAGAAGGAGTGGTCTAGGTAGAAGAGGCATTCCATTTGGACATCCAGGTGAAGCTGCCCTAGAGAAAATCAGACACTCACTTCTAGGCTCAGAGGGGAGAGGGCAGGTGAGAGACTGGAAGCTGCAGGTGTCCAGTGAGAAGGTAGTAGGCCAGGAGCAGCATTTCTGTCAGCCTTCATCACTCCAACGTGTCAGGCCTGGGGAAGAGAGGGTGTGTGGCCTTGGATCTGGACGTGAAATGGTCCTCCAGGCTGTCTGCTTACAGATTTCTCTGTCCCCAAAGCCCAGCCACTTCTGGGAAAAGCCCTAAAGGTAAGGAGAGTGGAAGTGACAGCAGAGCCAGTATGCATTGTCACAGCTCTCCCAGGAGCAAGTGTTGCCCATTCGCCACAGGAGTGAGGCCTGCATCGTGCCTCAGGACCCTCCTCCGAGAAGTATCTGCACTGTATTTAGCTACAACAGCATTTTCCCACACTTAAACATATGACTTAAAATCTAAGGCTTATTTCAACACATTTATTTCCAACATGAATTGCTCTTCCTTTTAAAAGCACCCCAGCAGAGACCAGAATGTTGAGTGTCTCCTGAGAGGTTGTGGCACTGGCTGTGGGTATACTATTAACACATAACACAATGGAGTGCTGGGCTCAGCTCTGGGTTCCTGCTTGGAGAGTGTCTGTGAAGCCGGGACTTGCCAAGGCAGGGCAGACTAGGGGTGGAACCCCCGCATTCTTGAGATAAACAATTTACATCTGGAACCTCTTGAGTCTTCACCACCCTGAAATACTGATACCAATACCTGATAAAACAGTAAACTAAAAAAAAGCCCAAATACCAAACTAACCCCACTACAGACCTGCATCACTTATGAATATCAATAACTAAATGGTAAACAGAAGTTCAGTGAACAGAATCCAAGACATTGACCAAATCCACACCATGACCAAATAGGATTTATATCAGGCATGTAAAGTTGGTTCATTAGTAGACCCATTAATATCATGTGTATTAACAGATCCAAGAAAATAACTCATTCACTTACCTCCATACTTGATGAAAATTGCTTTTGACAAAATTCCATAACCATTCCGAAACAACCAAAAAACAGATCAGTAGCAATTGAGTCAATTCCGATTCCTGATGGTTCCATGTGCGTCAGAGAACTGGATGGGGTTTTCAATGGCTGTGACGTTTCAGAAGTAGATCACCAAGCCTTTCTACCTAGTCTATCTTAGTCTGAAATCTCCACAAAAAGCTGGTCAACATCACAGCAACATGCAAACCACCACTGACAGATAGTGACTGCACCTGAGGTACACTGGCCAGGAAATGAACGAGTTGAAGGTGAGAATTAGTTACCTTGTGCTGCTGTAATACAAATACCAGAAAAGAACAGAAATTTACTTTCTCACAATTTCAGAGGCTCAAAGTCAAACTCAGGGTCTCAGCCATGTCAATTCCTTTTGTGAGCCTCTCTCCTAGTTTCTGGTGTCTTCTTATTCTTTGGCTTGCAGACTATCCTCACATGGTGTCAGTCTTCCCCAATTATTGGATCCAAAAACCAAACCAAGCCTGTTGCCGTTGAGTCGATTCCAACTCATAGCAACCCTACAGGACAGAGTAGAACTGCCCCATAGAGTTTCCAAGGAGGGCCTGGTGGATTCAAACTGCCGACCTTTTAGTTAGCAGCTGTAGCACTTAACCATTATGCCACCAGGGTTTCCAATTATTGGATAGGACCTCTAAATACCATAATGATATCAAGTCTCCCTAAGTTAGTTTGTAAATTTAATGCAATCCCAATAAAAATATCTATAACTTTTTTTGTGGAATTGGATAAATTCGTAACAAATTTCTATGAAAAAAAAAAACCATAGAAAAATAGCCAGAAAATCACTTGAGAGAAAAATACCAAAAGAAGATAATAGCCGCACTAGATATTAAAACATACTATAAAGTCTGTAACACACATTTGATAAACGACTTGTACCCAAAGTATACAGAGAAATCTACAAACTCAAAAATTTAAGAAAGCAAACAACCCATTTACACAACAGAAGATCTGAAGTCAGACTTCACTGAAACATGACAAATTACATGAAAAGATGTTCAACGTCATATGTCATTAAGAAATTGAAAATTAAAACAAAACAGATACTACTGTAAGCTTATTAGAATAGCTAACATTCAAAATACTGACAACATGAACTACTGGCAAGGAAGTGGAGCAACAGAAATTCTCATTCATTGCTGGTGAGAATATAAAATGGTACAACCACACTGGAAAACTCTGGCATTTTGTTAGGAAGTTAAACATAGTTTTACCATACAATCCACCAATTGCGCCTACTTCAGACACAAGAGTGGAGGGAGTAGGTGGTTAATATGGCTGCCCACAAGCTGACCTGCTAACTCAGATGTCCACATCCACTTTTGGTTACCACTCCAGAAACAGAGTAATAGCCAAGGCCTCAGGAATTGTGATGACAAGGAACAATGACCACTTCCTACAGCTGAGACCGAAGTAGAAACACTGGTTTCCTTCTGCAAGACTTGGTTAGAACCTGGGTTCAGACCAGGCTAGCAGTGGCAGGATAGCTCAAAGTCCCATACACACAGGCCTGTCATCTAATCGAGATTGCTACGGGGCACCACCTCTCCTCAGCAAATATGGGGCTGCCTGTCAAATGAGCCACTGTTATGGACTGAATTGTATTCCTCAAAAATCTGTGTTGTAAATCCTAACCACTAAATCTGTGGATATAATCTCACCGGGGGTAGAGTTTTCTTTGTTGTATTAAGGAGGTCATACCAGTGTATGGTGTGTCTTAAGGCAATCATTTCAGAGATACAAAAGAAGCCGATTAGGCACAGAAAAAAACACAGATGGGAGAAGGTAGACGCCATGCCACATGAAGAATGCCAAAGAACTGAGGAACAGAAGATGAAAAGAGACAAAGACCTTCCCCCAGAGCAGAGAGCCTTTCCCTAGAGCTCACACCCTAAACGTTGACTTCTAGCCTCCTAAAATGTGAGAAAATAAATTTGTTTGTTAAAGCCACAGAGTTGTGCTATTTGTTATAGCAGCACTAATTAGGAAAGCTACCCATCTGAATGTCCTCCCTTGATGCCTGTGCCAAACAGAAGTGTACCAAGAGACTGCACCAGAAATCGGCCTGTCAAGATCCCAACATAACTGGAACTATGGATGGCTGGTGGAAATACAAAATGGCAAAGCCTCTTTTAAAACAGGTTGGCAATTTTTTATACAGTTAAACATACACCTATCCTATGACAGCAATCCTACTTCCAGGAATATACACGAGAAAAAGGAAAACTATATGTTCACATAAAATCTGTTCAGGAATGTTCATATCAGTTTTATTCATAATAACTGTAAAATGTAAACGTACTTCAGTTGAAAATACAAAAACTATGATATGTCTATACGATGTAATACTACATAGCAACTAAAAGAAACAAGCTTTCAATACAGTCATCAACATGGATGACGTTCAAATGCATTATGCTATGGGAAAGGAGCCAGAATCAAAAAGCTACATGGTGCATGGGCGCATGGAATGTACAGGGACAGTTTCCAGGGATTCATGGCCAGGGGAAGTTTGAGTAAAAAGGGGGAGCACCAGGAGAATTTTGGAGGGAAGAATGGTACCGTTCTGTACTTTAATTTTGCAACTTATTATGTGACTTCATGCATTTGTCAACTCAGATTCCAGAAGTGAATTGCCGTTTTTAAATTTTAAAATATGGTGAAATTTTTCATAAGCAATGATTAATGACTGTTAAAAAATTGAAAATTGGGGGAAGCAAAATGAGAAAAGAAATCAATCAAAATCTCACTTTCAGGGGAAAATCCCTGTTAATGTTCTAGAATGGACTATCTCTACAGGATGCTTTTTTGGTATTTGTAAAATGTACATTAATATGTAAATGTTTTACAAACTGATATCATCACGTAAACACTATTCTGTAACTCTGCCTTTAACACAACATTACACCATGATTGCTTTTCCTGTGATCCAAACACAAGGAAAGCTGAAAGGAAGTACACAAAAGATCAACAGTGGTTAGATTCTAAATAATTTTTGGTTTTCCATTTTATTTAAAATAAATTTTCCATAAGGAGAACATACTAACTTATGCACGGAAAAAATACAAAAACTTGAACGATGTTTAAGAAAACACACAATTCTCATCTACAGAAAAAGAGTAACTAAATACAGTTCCACATTTCTTACATTCAGGTTTGTCTCCACTATGCCTTGTGTTCTGTGAGATAAGTGGTATAAATAACAGCTTTCCCACATTCCTTATATAAAATGTCTCTCTGCACTGTAGTAAAGAACTGAGTGAAAAAAGCCTTTCTGACATTCCTTAAATTAATAAGGCCTCCCTCCACTGTGAGTTCTTATGTGTCTAGTGAGGGATGAGGAACAACTGAAGACTTTCCCACATACCTTACATTCGTAAGGCTCCTGTGAGTTCTTATATGTTTAGTGAGAGATGAGGAACAACTGAAGACTTTCCCACATTCCTTACATTCATAAGGCTTCTCTCCAGTGTGAACTCTTATATGTGAAGTAAGGGCTGAGGATTGACTGAAGGCTTTCCCACAT
>NW_004443993.1:4455281-4487710 GCF_000243295.1 Trichechus manatus latirostris
ATATGTGAAGTAAGGGCTGAGGATTGACTGAAGGCTTTCCCACATTCCTTACATTCATAAGGCTTCTCTCCAGTGTGAACTCTTATATGTGAAGTGAGAGTTGCAGACTGTCTAAAGGCTTTCCCACATTCCTTACATTCATAAGGCCTCTCTCCACTATGAGTTCTTGTATGTTTAGTTAGGGATGAGTAATCGCTAAAGGCTTTCCCACATTCCTTACATTCATAAGGTCTCTCTCCACTGTGAGTTTTTGTATGTGAAGTGAGGTGTGAGGAACGACTAAAGGCTTTCCCACATTCCTTACATTCATAAGGCCTCTCTCCACTATGAGTTCTTATATGTTTAGTGAGGGAAGAGGAACAACTAAAGGCTTTCCCACACTCCTTACATTCATAAGGCTTCTCTCCACTATGAGTTCTTATATGTCTAGTGAGGGATGAGTAATCACTAAAAGCTTTTCTACATTCCTTACATGGATAAGGTCTCTCTCCATTGTGAGTTCTTACATGGATAGTGAGGTGGGAGGACTGACTAAAGGTTTTCCCACATTCCTTACATTCATAAGGCTTTTCTCCACTATGAGTTCTTATATGTTCAGTGAGGGATGAGGAAAAAGTGAAGACTTTACCACATTCCTTACATTCATAAGGCTTCTCTCCAGTGTGAACTCTTTTATGTGAAGTGAGTGCTGAGGACTGACTAAAGGCTTTCCCACAGTCCTTACATTCATAAGGTTTCTCTCCAGTGTGAACTCTTATATGTGAAGTAAGCGTTGCAGATTGACTGAAGGCTTTCCCACATTCCTTACACTCATATGGCCTCTCTCCACTATGAGTTCTTATATGTTGAGTGAGAGATGAAGAAAAACTGAAGACTTTCCCACATACCTTACATTTGTAAGGCCTCTCTCCACTGTGAGATTTTATATGTGAAGTGAGGTGTGAGGAACAACTAAAGACTTTCCCACATTCCTTACATTCATAAGGCCTCTCTCCACTGTGGGTTCTTTGATGTGTGGCAAGGGCTGAGGAATTACTAAAAGCTTTTCCACAGTGCTTACACTGCCTTTCTCCACTGTGAGTTCCTATATGTATAGTGAAGGATGAGGAATCACTGAAGCCTTTCCCAAATTCTTTACATTTGTAAGGCTTATCTCCACTATGAAATTTTTTACATAAAAGGAGTGATGAGGGATAGGTTTTCCAACATTCTTTACATTCACGCTTACAACCTCTCACATGTGTCTGAAAGGATAAGAAACTACAGAAATCTTCCCCACATTTGTTACATTCATAGGGTTTCTCTCCAGTGAGTGTTTTTACCTTACATTTATAGGGTTTCTCTTCAGTAAGAGTTCTTACAGGAATACTTTGGTCAGAGGGACAAATGCAGGCTTCTTTACATGTCTTATATCGATAAGTATTGCAATCAGAATGAGATCTGATATGACGTTTAAGTGATGAATGATTGATGAAGGATTTTCCACACTCATGGCACTCAGAAGAATTTATAATAGCAGGAGTTCTTTTGAACACGGCAAGATTTGGAATCCGTCTGTAAGTTTTTCCACCTTGATTTTCTTCATTACTTTCAAAAAGGTTCTTTATTATATGCCTTCTGTTAAAAATAGGCAGCATGCTGTTAGGATTTTTTCCCATTTCACCATTACCAAACACAGTGAATATTTGACTTTTGCCTTAAATTGCCTCCTGTTTCATAGGTTAAATAATCTGGTAGAGAGGCTACCGTTACTGTCAAATATTTCCAAAATAGGAGGCTTTCTGATAACTGTGTACAAGTGAAATATATTTCAAATATTCAATAGCTAACTCATAATTATGAAAATATTATATTGCAAAAACTCTGTACAATTTTAAAACTAGTTTTATATAATGTCATGGTATTTTAAGATTTTTCTCATGAGGCACTGCTCTGTCTCATGTTAATGACACTCACCTCTTATGTCTCCCCTGATTTTTATGCTGATCTTCAATGTCATGCAATTTGCAAATATCTCCTAACATGGAGGACCAGGTGTCATTCTTCATGAATTCTACTATTAGATATTTACTGGATAAGTTTTTTCCATCATTGAGTGTTTGAGAAACTGTCCCAATGATTGAAGTTGAGGTTCGCGACATGAAACAAAAGGAAAGGAATTATTAGGAGGAAAAAGGCAGCTGTGAGCAAAAAAAGAATAACACATTTGGCTATTTCAGGTCTTTGGCAATGGTCTAAAAGTAATTTTCTAGGAAATATCTCCATGAAGATTGAGAGTGACAGCAGGGTTTCAAACTGTTTCAGACTGGTGCAGTCATAGCCATGAAAGCAAAACTGGAAAAGACTCAAATTTTTAAAATTTCAGTAAACCAGGATGATAACCAGCATGGGGAAAATTATGGGTCCAAGCCCTGGAATGGGAGACTCAAAACAGGTGTAGTAATCCTGATGCAGGAGACTGGATTACTGGCACAACTGCAGAGAGTGATATACATTGAAAGCGGCATCCTTGGATACCATCTTTGAGCCAAACACTGCAATTTCTGACTCTGCTCAATATCCGACGGGATTTGGTTGCCATGCAACACGTACAGTGCGCTTGTTTTCTAAGAGGGAGATTAAGTTTCTACCAGGGCTTCAACCCATAGTTTTTCCCATTCTGCTTATCGTCCTGGTTCACCGAAATTTAAAAATTTGAGTCTGTTCCAGTTTCACTTCCTTGGCCATAACTGAACCAGGAAGAACCACTTCAAAGCCCTGGTGATAATGACATAAATAGGCTGCAATTAGGAGAGTAAAGTACAAAGATATTGGCCACATTGCACATGTAATGTGGAAATGCTAAATGTACATGGAAGAGGAAAAGGGCAATCTTTCTTCACTAACACAGGTATGAGAGGACTAACGAAAGTAAGAAAAGTAAGCTCAGGCCCGTGAAGTTCAGTCTCCTCAACCAAAGAGACTTTTTCTAGCTGATTTATTGAAATCTAATTTCCTCCATGCAGGACTGGTCCTTCAAAGGATTCTTGCCTTCCTGGTGTTCCCCAACATAGTGGTTCTAGATGTCCTATGTCTACCCTCGGATGTTTCTCATTTCTAGGAGAACAAATGGGTATATGTGGCATGGTGCTCATGGAGAAAGGCATATCATGAGGTAAGACAGTAAAGAGTAATGAACATTTCCCTGGCATTGAGCCAATACTTCGGCCTGCAAAGTCTCTGAAGATGGGCAGGTGTGAATTTATTTACAGTAAAATAATCATGTCTAAATTGTAACACAGTGAAACGCTTTAGAAGGTCCCAAACCATAAGTCTGCTCTCTATGCTCTAAAGTAATGCCTGAAGTCAATGCTCACACATACAACACTTAAAGAGCCTCAAAGCTTTTACCAAGAGAAATAAAAAGCCAGTTTAATACACACAGCTTTATGTTCAGTGAAAACCAGGATATTTAAGATCCACAGATCAAATGACTACACCTGTCTTGTTTAACAATGCATTTCCACTCTGCAGCCCAAATACTGGAGCAAGGTTGATGAGTTTGATATATATGTACACTAAATAATAAACAAAAAATGATACCATACTTACCTACTGAGGCTAGGTTTCTGAAGGTTTCTATCATCACATCTTTGTAGAGTTTCCTCTGAGCAAGATCCAGTAAAGCCCACTCTTCCTGGGTAAACTCCACAGCCACATCCTCAATAACCACTGAGTCCTAAAACACCCCATATATTCTGGTTCAGCAAGATACCATGTACTCCAATGTGTGCAAAAGGATGGGTGAGGCTGACAGACCTGAGGAACTGAGAATTCATAGGGATTTGACACAAGGTTCTGTGTTGTACCAAGGTCTACTCTAGGGTTTAGGCATCAGCCTCATTCTGTCACTGTCTAAATTCACTGACTGCAACCTGCTTCATAGATTTAACAATACTTCCAACACTCTGATATCTCTCTACACTTTGTGACCAATTCCAGTCTTATTCTATCTTTATGGACTAGGAACACTCAGAGCACATATCAAATACTAGAGAAATGTCTACAAATAAGTCTCATATCCACATGCAGATCAATTCCTTGTATAAAAAATTTTTTTTTCATCTCCTTCCACAAGACCCACCAGAACTCTCAAAAACCATGAGTCACAGGGTGAAAGCAGGATGAGATATTAACAACTGGGAAACACTGAAGAACTTGCAGCTTTTCCTTTTGACTCTCACCAGTCATGGGAGGCCCGGTGGCCCACACCAACAAACTGGTAACCCAAGGCCCTGAGATGCTTGTATTTTCTTGAAGAATTCCATGTGATCAGGAGGTAACAGGACACCTACTGAAAATATATTATTTTTTAGAATTATGAATTTTTACATATTTGTCATCTGTTTTTCAATAATTCTGTAATTGCACTGTCATCTTTTTCATCCCTTTCATGTGCTCATACACAGGAATTGAAAAGTTAACTAGCACTCATGAGAGACATGAAATATGAGAACCAAGATCTCCCTATAATTTTCATAACTTGAGATCCAATGTTACTGTATACCAATTATTAGTGACCACTCCCCTCAACAAGCATACACCTAAATACTCATACAAACACACTCTAATGTTACTAGATGACAAAGAGCACTATCTCTGCAAGAACCACAATAGCACACCCTTGAGTTTTCTGACCATGGAGATTATGATTCCCATTTAGTAATGGGTGGGCAACATGATGAATGTAATCAATGTCACCAAATTATTGCTGAATTGCCAAATGTTTTGTTGTATGCATTTTTGCCACACCCCCAAAAAAATTATTTTGTAAATAAATTAACTGAAGTGCAGAGGGATTATGTGTTAAATTCTCTGTGAATCTTAGAAAACAGAGATTTACATACCAGCCCTCTACAGGCTGCACTCCAATGTTTTCTCATATTTGCAGCCCCTGGAAGGCACATAAGCATGAGTAATCAAACCCTGACCACTGGCATCCCCTGAGTTATAGGACTGGCCTCTGTGAAAAAGCATCAATCCATTGGTTTTCTCATGTAGTGAGGAGGGAAAAGGCAGCTACACGCACTTCAGATGCTTAAAGTGGACTGAACAGCAAAGCAACTGTATAATAGGAAGGGTCTTCTTGTCAGGGCAGGGCGTGAAGTGAGCTGCTTAGATCATTTGCTAGTATAATGGTGTCACAGCAAACGTTGATCCAGAGCTAAAATTCAAAAGTCTCCTCCACTGCAGTGGGCCATGTTGCATATTTCAAAACCATCAAAAACCCTAACATTCATTACTACAATATATTAATAATAAAATGTCCCATTTATTGAGAAACTACCATATGCGAATGGTTTTGCAAAAAGTTTGACCAACTAGTTCATTTCTTTCTCCTAATGACTCTCCTAAGCAGA
Source organism: Trichechus manatus latirostris (assembly GCF_000243295.1). Taxonomy (NCBI): domain Eukaryota; kingdom Metazoa; phylum Chordata; class Mammalia; order Sirenia; family Trichechidae; genus Trichechus; species Trichechus manatus. The sequence goes on from NW_004443993.1 coordinate 4,460,681, forward strand.
TATATTTCAAACAGGTCATAGTTGAGGAAAGTTAATCAATTAATCACATGCTCAATGCTGTACAACTGGAAATTTGCTGAGCCAGGGTTACAATGCAAGGCAATTTGCTTTTGAAGATTAAATTCCTGACAATTACAATTCTGTTCATATAGATATAGTTTTCTTGTTATTCTGCTATTCTCCAACAACACCATGAATGATCTAGGGCCCTGCTGAGTACTAGGGAGAGGAGGTAAAGGAAACATGCTATTCAATTCAGACAACCTGGAGCTCCTACTCCCGGCAAAGACCTGTGTCCCAGGAAACACTGCTTCCCTTCAGGTCCTTACCGCTGGCATCTTCGCTTATTAAAACTGATTTAGGTAATACTGACAATACTGACATAGAGACTATTTCGTTTGGGCAAAACAGATACAGCAGTGAACAAAACAGAAGTCTCTGGCTTTCAACTAAAAACCACAAAGCACATACTAAAGACAAAAAACACAGCTTGAAGCAAAAAAGCAAGCATCAGAATCAGTCTAAGATACAGCAGAGATTTTGGTATAATCAGATCAGAAATCCAAAACAACCATGATTAATATGCTAGAGGCTCTAATACATAAAGTATACAACATGCAGCAACAGATGGGTAATATAAGCAAACAGATGGAAACTGTTGCAGAAAAACAAAAAAAAACACTAACAGAATGGGAAATTTGGCAATTATTATGGATGATGGCTGTACCACATGATATCACTAAACTGTACACCTGAAAAATGTTGAATAGGTAAAATGTTTCATGAATTGGCAATTCTAAAAAAAAAGGTTCTACAGAGAGAAGGAAAATGCTATGGATGAGAAACTCAGAGCTACATGAGGAAAGAAAGAGCACTAGAGAATAAATGAAGGTAAAATAAAATCTTTTATCTTACTTTTTCTTAACTGATCTAACAATTTGTTCAAAATAATAACAGCAACAATGTATTCTGTGATTACAACAACCCCATATGACAGGACAGAACTGCTCCATAAAGTTTTCTAGGCTATCTTTACAGAAGCAGATCACTAGGTTGTTCTCTGATAGAGCTGCTGAGTGTATCTGAACTTCCAACCTTTTGGTTAGCAGCTGAGTGCTTAACCGCCACACCACCAGGGCTCCTTACAAACTTCATAACCTAGATGAAATGGACTAATTCCTTGGAAAACAATCTATCAAAGCGTAAAAAAAAAAATCTGAAAATGCCTATTTAAATGCCTGCTAAATATTTACATCAATAAGCAAAAACCTCACCAAACAGAAAGTACTGGGCACAGATGGTTTCAGTGTTGAATTCTACCATACCAAACATTTAAAGAAAAAAGTATACCAATTCTCTATCTCTTCCAGAAAATAAAAGCAGAGGGAATACTTTCAAGCCAATTTTATGAGGCCAGCATTACCAAAATACCAAACCAAAGACATTACAAGGAAGAAAAACTATAGACCAATATATCTCACAAACATAGATGCAAATATCCCCAACAAAATATTAGAAAATTGAATCCAACAATGTATAACCAGAATTATACACTATGACCAAGTGGAAGTATTCCAGGTATACAAGGCTAGTTCAACATTAGAAAAATCAATTAATGTAATCCATTATATCAACAGGGCTAAAGAAGAAGAATTATATGAACATATCAATATACAGAGAAAAAGCACTAGACAAAATCCAACACTAATTATAAAAATTTTCAGAAAACTGGGAAAGGAATGTCCTCAAGTTGATAAAGAACATCTACAAAAAAACCTACAGCTAACATCATAATTGTAAGTGAGAAATTAGACCATTTCCTGCTAAGATCGGCAACAAGATAACAATGCCCCTGCTCACCACTCTAACATTGTACTTGAAGTCCTAGGTAATGCACTATGACAAGAAAAAGAAAGAAAAGATATACATACAGACTAGCAAAGAGAAAATAAAACTTTCTTCACAGATATGATTGTCTACGTATAAAATCCCGAAGAATCAACAAAAAACTCTGAAACTAATAATCGATCATAACAAAGTTGCAGAATAAAATATTAATATACAGAAGTCAACTGCTTTCCTATATCTGAATAAAAAACAAATTTGAAATTAAAAAAATAGCATTTTCATCAGCAACAAGAAAAAATGAAATATTATAAATACACAAAAATATGCAAAAGATCTATATGAGGAGAACTACAAAATTTGATGAAAAAAATCAAAGAAGCTCTAATCTATGAAGAGATGTTCCATGTTAATGGATAGGAAAACTCAAAATTGTTAAGATATAAGTTAACCCACAAAGCTGTTTGCTGGATATCAACAAAGTTTTTCTAACATTTATATGACAAGAGCAAAGCCTCAGACTAGTTAACACAGTATTGAAGGAAAAGAAAATGGGAAGTCTGACACTACACCACTTTAAGACTTACTCTAAAGCTATAATAATCAAGAATGTATGGTACTGGCAAAAGAGTAGACAATTACATCAATGGAAGAGAAGAGAGAGCTCAGAAACAGACACACACAAATACAGTCATCTGATCTTTGAAAAAGGACCAAATACAGTTCAATAGAGAAAGGATACCTACTCAATAAATGGTGCTGCAACAACTGTACATCCACATGCAAAAAAAAAAAAGGAATCTTGATACAGACCTTATACCTTACAGAAACATTAACTCAGAATGGATCAAAAATCTAAATGTCAATGCAAAAGTATAAAACTTAGAAGATAACATAAGAGAAAATCTATGGGATGCACTGGGTTAGGTGGTATTATAGATACAACACTAAAATCATCCTCCAAGGCAGAAAGAATGGGTAATGTGGAAACAAATGAATTGAAAACATATGTCAACCCAAAAACCTGCACACAAATGTTTATAGTAGCATTATTTACAATCACCAATACTGGAAGCAACCAAGATGCCCTTCAATAGGTGAATGGATAAGCAAACTGTAGTGAGTCCATTCACCGGACTATTGTTATCAGGTGCCATCAGGTTGGCTCTGAATCATAGTGAGCCTATGTACAAGAGAATGAAATCTTGTCTGATTCTGCACCATCCTTACAATCCTTATGCTTGAGCCCATTTTTTGCAGCCATTGTGTCAATCTATCTCCTTGAGGGCTTTCCTCTTTTTTGCTGACTGTCTACTAAGCATGATGTACTTCTCCAGGGACTGGCCCCTCCTGATTTTTCTTGTTAGGTGCCGTCCAGTTGGTTCCAATTCATAGTGACCCTATCTATAACAGAACGAAACACTCCCCAGTCCTGCATCATCCTCACAATCATAATGTTTGAGCCCACTGTTGCAGCCACTGTGTCAATCCATCTTGTCTAGGATCTTCCTACTTTTCGTTGATACTCTACCAAGCATGATGTCATTCTCCAGAGACTGGTTCCTCCTGATAACATATCCAAAGTACATAAGATGAAGTCTTGCCATCCTTGCTTCTAAGGAACATTCTGGCCATACTTCTTCCAAGACAGATTTGTCTGTTCTTCTGGCAGTCCATGGTATATTCAATATTCTTGGCCAACATCATAATTCAAAGGCGTCAATTCTTCCTTAGTCTTCCTTATTCACTGTCCAACTTTTGACTGCATATGAGGCGATTGAAAACACCATGGCTTGGGTCAGACGCACCTTAGTCTTTAAAGTGACATCTTGGTTTTTTAACACTTTAAAGAGGTGTTTTGAAGATTTGCCCAATGCAATGTGTCGTTTGATGTCTTCACTGATGCTACCATGGGCATTGATTGTGGATCCAAGTAAAGTGAAATCCTTGACAACATCAATATTTCCTCCGTTTATCATGATATTGCTTATTGGTCCAGTGGTGAGGATTTTTGTTTTATCTTGTGGTGCAATCCATACGGAAGGCTAGGATCTTTGATCTTCATCAGTGCTTTAAGTCCTCTTCACTTTCAGCAAGCAAGGTTGTGTCATCTGTATAATGCAGGTTGTTAATGAGTCTTCCTCCAATCCTGATGCCACGTTCTTCTTCATACAGTCCAGCTTCGGGAATTACTTGCTAAGAATACAGATTAAATAAGTATAGTGAGAGGGTAAAACCCTGGCTGACACCTTTCCTAATTTTAAGCCACTCAGTATCCCCTTGTTCCGTTCTAACAACTGCCTGTTTGTCGATGTACAGGTTCCTCATGAGCACAGTTAGGTGTTCTGGAATTCCCATTTGCAATGTTATCTATAATTTCTGATTCACACAGTCGAATGCATTTGCATAGTCAATAAAAACACAGGTAAACATCTTTTTGGTATTCTCTGCTTTCAGCCAAGATCCATCAGACATCAACAATGATATCCTTCGTTCCATGTCCTCTTCTGAGTCCAGCTTGAATTTCTGGCAATTACCTGACAATGTACTGCTGTAACCACTTTTGAATGATCTTCAGCAAAATTTTACTGGTGTGTATTAATGATATTGTTCTATAATTTCTGCATTTGGTTGGATCATCTTTGGAATGGGCACAAATATGGATCTCTTCCAGTCAGTTCACCAAGTAGCTGTCTTCCAAATTTCTTGGTATAGACGAGTGGGCACTTCCAGCACTGCATCCGTTTGAAGCAACGTCTCAATTGGTATTCTGTCAATTCCTGGAGCCTTGTTTTTTGCCAACGCCTTCAGTGCAGCTTGGACTTCTTCCTTTAGCACTATAGGTTCTTGATCACGTGCTACCTCCTGTAATGGCTGAATGTCGACAAATTCTTTTTGGTACAGTGACTCTGTGTATTCTTTCCATCTTCTTTTGATGCTTCCTGCATAATTTAGTATTTTCCCCGTAGAATACTTCAATATAGCAACTTGAGGCTTCAATTTTTTTCTTCAGTTTTTTCAGCTTGAGAAATGCCGAGTGTGTTCTTCCCTTTTGGTTTTCTATCTCCATTATAATACTTTACTGTCTTCTTGAGCCACCCTTGGAAATCTTCTGTTCAGCTCTCTTCATCATTTCTTCCTTTTGCTTTAGACATATTACGTTCAACAGCAAGCTTCAGAGTTTTTTCTGATATCCATTCTGGCTTTTTCTTGCTTTCCTGTCTTTTCAATGATCTCTTGCTTTTTTCACATATAATGTCCTTGATGTCATTTCACAACCCATCTGGTCTTTGGTCATTAGTGTTAAATGCGTCAAATTTATTCTTGAGATGCTCTCTAAATTCAGACGGGATATACTCAAGGTAGTACTTTGGCTCTCATGGACTTGTTTTAATTTTCTTCAACTTCAATTTGAACTTGCATATGAGCAATTGATGTTCTGTTCAACAGTTAGTTCCTGGCCTTGTTCTGACTGATGATATTGAGCTTTCCCATGTCTCTTTCCACAGATATAATCAATCTGATTCCTGTGTATTCCATCTGGCAAGGTCCAAGTGTATAGTCGTCATTTATGTTGGTGAAAAAAGGTATTTGCAATGAAGAAGTCATTGGTCTTGCAAAAGTCTATCATGTGATCTCCGGCATCATTTCTATCATCAAGGACATATTTTCCAACCACTGTTCCCTCTTATTTGTTTGCAATTTTCACATTCCAATCACCAGTAATTATCAACAAAAAGAAATGAGGTATCAAGTTATGAAGACAAGACAGAATCTTAAATGAATATTACTAAGTAAAAGAAACCAATCTGAAAAAGCTACATGCTATGATTCCAACTATATAACATTCTGGAAAAGGCAAAAGTATCTTGTTGTTAGGTGCCCTAGAGTCAGTTCTGACTCCTAGAGACTCTATGTACAATAGAATGAAATGCTGCCCAGTCTTGCACCATTCTCACAATCGTTGTTATGTTTGAGCCCACCGTTGGAGTCACCGTGTCAATCCATCTCGTTGACGGTCTTCCTCTTTTTTGCTCACCCTCTACTTTACCAAGCTTGATGACTTTCTCCAGGGACTAGTCCTTCCTGATAACATGTCCAAAGTACGTGAGACTAAGTCTCGCCATCTTCGCTTCTAAGGAGCATTCTGGCTGTACTTCTTCCAAGACAGATCTGTTCATTTTTATGTCATTCCATGGTAGTATTCAATGTTCTTCATCAACACAATAACTCAAATGCATCAGTTCTTCAATCTTCCTTATTCAATGTCCAACTTTTGCATGCATCTGACGCGACTGAAAATACCATGGCTTGGGTCAGACACACCTTAATCCTAAAGGTGACATCTTTGCTTTTTAACATTTTAAAGAGGTCTTTTGCAGCAGATTTTCCCAATGCAATACGTCCTTTGATTTCTTGACTGCTGCTTCCATGGGCGTTGATTGAGGATCTAAGTCATATGAAATGCTTGACAACTTCAAAATTTTGTCCATCAAGATGTTGTTTATTGGTTCAGTTGTGAGGATTTTGTTTTCTTTATGTTAAAGTGTAATCCATATTGATTACACATTAATAATATGGTCCAATCATATTAAGGGTATAACACAAAGAGTGTACCCTAATGTAAACTATGTCCTTTAGTTAATGTATCAATTATTGGTCAGTTGTAAGAAACATACCACACTAATGCAAACTGTTATAAAAAAGAAAACTGAAGGGGAAAGCAGTAGGAAGTACGGGTATATGGGAACTCTGTACTTACCACTCAATTCTTCTGTAATCCTAAAACTACTCTAAAACATAAAATCTATTAGATAGTCCATCTCAAAGATCTAAGTTCCACAGTTTTGTCCCTACAGTTTCTTCTATAAATTTTATGGTTTTAGTTTTCAGATTAAGGTCCTTGATCCATTTTGAATTGGATTTTGAATTGGTTTTTGTGTATGCTGTAAGGTTTGGATCCTGGTTCATTCTCCTGCATGTGCATATCCAATTTTCCCAGCACCATTTATTGAAGGGACTCTTCTCTTCCCACTGGATGAATTTAACACCCTTGTTGGAAATCAGTTGATCGCAGATGCATGGATTTGTTTCTGGGCTCTCTATTCTATTACATTGGTATATGTGTCTATTATATACCAGTACCGGGCTGTTTTAATTACTGTAGTTTTATAGTATATTTTGAAGTCAGGAAGTGTGAGTCCTGCTACTTTACACTTCTTCAGGATTGTTTTAGCTATTCAGAGTCCCTTGCCCATCCAAATAAATTTGAGGACTGGCTTTTCTATTACTGTCAAAAAGGGTATTGGAATTTTGATGGGTATTGAATTAAATTCATAGATTGCTTTGGGTAGTATTGACATCTTAAGTATATTAAGCCATCCAATCCATGAACACAGAATGTCCTCCCACATATTTAGGTCCTTTTTGATTTCTTTTAGCAATGTCTTATGGCTTTCTGTATAGAGCTCTTTTACCTTCTTGGGTAAATTTATTGCTAGGTATTTTATTCTCTTAGATACTACTGTAAAAGGTAATGTTTCCTTAATTTTCTTTTCCTCTTGTACATTGCAGTTATCTAGAAATCCTACTGATATTTGTGTGTTGACCTTGTACCCTGCCACTCACTGAATTCGTTAGTTCTAATAGCTTCCTTGTAGATTCTCCAAGATTTTCTATGTATAGAATCATATCATTTGCAAAAAGGGATAATTTTACTTCCTTTTTCCCAGTTTGAATACTAATTTGTCTTTCCTCCCCTAATTGCTCCGGCTAGGACTTCCAAAACGATGTTGAGCAGCAGTGTTGAGAGTGGGCATTCCTGTCTTTTTCCTGTTGTTCGTGGGATCACTCTCAGTCTTTCTCCACTGAGTACTAGCTGTCAGCTTTTCATAAGTGTCCTTTATTATATTGAGGAATTTCCCTTCTATTCCTATCTTGAGTGTTTTTTATCATGAAAGGGCATTAAGCCATTAGAGAGATGCAAATCAAACCATGAGATACCACGTTACCCCCAAAAGAATGGCAATGATCAGAAAAAAAAAAAATTAGGTGTTGGTAAGGTTGTAGAAAAACAAGAATCCTCATCTATTGCTAGTGGGATGGTAAGTTGCTACAGCCATTGTGGAAAACAGTTTGGTGGGTGGTTCCTCAAAAAGTTGAACATAGAACTACCAGAAAATGCAGCAATTCCACTCTTAGGCATTTATCCAAAAGACCTGAAAGCAGCGACATGAACAGACATATGTATACCAATGTTCACTGCAGCACTATTCACAATAGCCAAACAGTGACAACAACTGAAATGTCCATCAACTGTGAATGAACAAATTGTGGTATATACATACAATGGAATATTAGTTATAAAGAGAAATGAAGTCCTGATGCTTGGACGAACTTAGAGGACATTATGCTGAGCAAAACAAATCAGACACAAAAGGACAAATATTATGCGGTTAATAGACGTAGCTCTTAACCATTATGCCAGCAGGGTTTCCTATGTTATATCACTTACATGAAATAAGCAATTATATAGAAACCGTAAGTAATTAGTGGTCACCAGGTAAAAGGGAAGAGGTAAGTGGAGTTGTCTGCTTCGAACGTATTGAATGTATGTTAATGATGGTGGGATTATACGAAAAAAGATAGTGAGAAAAGTTGCACAATTTGAAGAATGTAATCAATGTTACTTATTTGTGTAAGTACAAATGGAAACAATGCATGTTTTGGTGTATGTACGTAGTCCTCGAATTATGACGTGTTCAAGTTATGATAAACTGCACTTCCACGACTGTGCCTTTTTTTTTGGTGCATCTCATCACTGGTAATATGTACTACATACAATGCTGCAGTGTGTAATTTGCTGAGGTTATTATTCTCTGATGTTCACGTGCAAATGTTCAATACTATGATTTATAAGGATAGTGATGATAAGAGGCAATAATAATAAAAACTAAAAATAATGAGATTTTCAACTTATATCAGAACTGACTCACATCAGAGTCATCGGAATGGAACCCCATTGTGAGTCAAGAACTACCTGTATATTTCTATTAAAGAAAAAAAAGATCTATTGCCAATCCATGAAAATAAAAGCCAGTGGTATCGGTGCAAAACAGACTAATAAACACATGGAACAAAGTTCAGCTCATTGACAACCCATGTTCTTGTGGGAACATAATGTACAACAAAGTTAACTTCAAAAATGATTAAGGACAGTTTACTAAACAGTGTTGGTACTATACAGAAAGAAAAAGAAAACCGAATTCTTATCTTAAAAAAAAAAATTAAAAATTTGTTGAGTTTAATCTATTCATTAGAAAACAAAAATGAACAGAAAATCTGGTAAGTTAAAATATGTAAGACACTCTTCTATATAATTGGGATATATCAATGAAAGACTCAAAGATCTCTACTACGAGTTGGTGAGTGCATAATGGATGGTCCTAGACTTTTAAGGTAGAGACAACAGAATTTCCTGATGGATTGAATGTTGGGGTGTGAGAGAAAGAGGTGGAAAGGAAGAGCCTAAGATTTTTTTCCCCACGAAAACCAGAAGAATGGCATGCCATTAACTTAGATGTGGAAGCCTGCTATGGGAGCACATTTTATGACAAGAATGCAGAGGTTACCTGGAGCACGTTGAGACAAAATGAGGACAACTCATCCAAGAGGAGAAGACATAAAAATGAAAGTCTTAAAAATAATTGTTTATAATGGAAAAGATTAGTTTCTTCAACAGATGGTGCTGGGATCACTGGATTTCCCTAAGCAAAAAGAAGCTGGATCCCTACCTCACAGGATTATATAAAATTTAATACAAAATGAATCACAGACATAAACATAAGAGCAAAAATCACAGAAGTATTGTTTATAATAGCCGCAAAATGGAAGCTTTCTAAATATCTTCAAGAAATAGAGTTGTTAAATTATTATATTCATACAAGAGATTACTGTTGAACAATACAAATGGGCCATGGAAGAGTCTTCCGAATGTAAATGTAAAATAAAGGAATTGACATAAAAAGTATATACAGTATTATTCTATTAGAGTTATAATATAAAAATACAAAAAAGGAAAATATATTTATCTGGGGATGCACATATAAAAGTGGGAGCTGGTGGTGCAGTGGTTAAAAGCTTGGCTGCTAACCAAAAGGTTGGCAGTTTCCACCAGCTGCTCCCTGGCAACCCTATGGGGTAGTTCTACTGTGTATTATAGGGCATCAAGTTTAGTAAAGCAGAATTTCACTGAAACCAAGGGAAACTGTTTATGAGATGGACTGACACAATAGCAACAATGGGCTCAATCATATCAAAGATCGTAAAGATGTTGCAAAACCAAGTATTGGTTCGTTTGGTTATACATAAGGTTGCCACGAGTCTATGCCGACTCATCAGCATCTAACAACAACATGGATGATAAAATATAAAGAAATGATCATCATAAATGTCAAAACACTCTTGGTTACATCAAGACGGTACGTGGAGATTGTGACTGAAAATCAACTTAAGAGAAGTGTGTGAGTAGTGACGGTATCTCCATTAGATGAGTGATTTTATATTTCACTCAAATATACACCTAATATAAAATTTTTTGCATGTATGTCAAAAAAACTTATCAAATTTAGAAATGGAAAGAAACGTAAAATTTTTAAAAATGGGCATATACAAAAATCAACCACCAAAAAGTTCAACATTATCCCAATAAAAACAGATAAAAATCAAAGATACTCATTATTCCATTCCTATTCAACACGATTATTGCCAATATATATTTCAAAATTATAGCCAATGCATATAAAAAAAGAAATAAGAATGTTAAAGGAAAAAAAGTCTCATCCTCTTTTATAAGTTAAATAATTGTACATGCAGAACCCAAATAGATGATGGAGATGATTAGAAGACTAAGAGATTTCAACAAGTTTTTAGATTACAAAATAAATATCACATTCAAGTTTATTTTAAATGTTTCAATCATACGCACTAGCACCAAGTGGTTGAGAAATTAATTTTAAAAGGTAATATACATTAGAGTAAAAATAACAGGTACGAAAAACCAAAACCATTGCCACTGAGTCGATTCCGACTCATAGAGACCCTACAGGACAGAGTAGAACTGCCCCATAGAGTTTCCAAGGCTATAACCTTTACAGAGAAAAGACTCCACAAATCTGTCAGTTTGTTGTACTGTGGTGGCTTGCATGTTACTGTGATGCTGGAAACTATGTCACCAGTATTTAAATGCCAGAAGGGTCACCCACAGTGGACAGGTTTCAGCTGAGCTTCCAGACTAAGACTAGAAAGAAGGACCTGGCGGTCTACTTCTGAAAAAATGAGCCAGTGAAATCGTTATGAATAGCAATGGAACACTGTCTGATATAATGCCAAAAGATGAAACCCTCAGGTTGGAAGGCACTCAAAATATGACTGGGGGGGAGCTGCCTACTGAAAGTAGAGTCGTTTTCAGGACTGCTGATGTGGCACAACCAGAAATGAAAAGAGCTGCAAATATCCATTAATAATCAGAACGTTGAATGAACAAAGTATGAATCTAGGAAAATTGGAAGTCATCAAAAATGAAATGGAACACATAAACATCAATATCCTAGGCATTAGTGAGCTGAAATGGACTAGGATTGGCCATTTTGAATCAGTCATATGGTCTACTATGCCGGGAATGACAATTTTAAGAGGAATGGCATTGCATTCGTCATCAAAAAGAACATTTCAAGATCTATCCTGAAGTACAATGCTGTCAGTGATAGGATAATATCCACTTGCCTACAAGAAAAACCAGTTAATATAATCAGTATTCAAATTTACGCACCAACCACTAAGGAAAAAAACGAGGAAACTGAAGACTTTTACCAACTTCTGCAGTCTGAAATTGATCAAACATGCACTCAAGATGCATTGATAATTACTGGTAATTGGAATGAGAAACTTGGAAACGAAGAAGTAACAGTAGTTGGAAAAAAAATGGCCTTGGTGATAGAAATGATGCCAGAGATCACGATAGAATTTTGCAAGACCAACGACTTCTTCATTGCAAATATCTTTTTTCAACAACATACACAACGACTATACACGTAAACCTCACCAGATGGAATACACAAGAATCAAACTGACTACATCTGTAGAAAGAGATAATGAAAAAGCTCAATATCATCAGTCAGAACAAGGGCAGGGAAGGATTGTGGAACAGATCATCAATTGCTCATATGCCAAGTTCAAGCTGAAGCTGAAGAAAATTAGAACAAGTCCACAAAAGCAAAAGTATGACCTTGAACATATTCCACCTGAATTTACAGACCAGCAAAAAAAGAGATTTCACTCAATAAACACTAATGACCAAAGACCAGACAAGTTGTGGAATGACATCAAGAACATCATACATGAAGAAAGCAAGAGATCATTAAAAAGACAGGAAAGAAAGATGTCAGGAGAAACTCTAAATGTTGCTCTTGAATACAGAGTAGCTAAAGAGAAAGGAAGAAATGGTGAAGTAAAGAGCTGATTTCAAAGCGTGGCTCAGGAAGACAAAGTATTATAAAGAAATGTGCAAAGACCTAGAGTTAGAAAACTAAAAAGGAAGAACAAGCCCGGCATTTCTCAAGCTGAAAGAACTGAAAATTCAAGCCTTGAGTAGCAACATTGAAGGATTATTGGGGAAAATATTAAATGACACAGGAAACATCAAAAGAAGATGGAAGGAATACACACAGTCACTGTACCAAAAAGAATTAGTTGACGTTCAACCACTTCAGGAGGTAGCATATGATCAAGGACTGATGGTACTGAAGGAAGAAGTCCAAGCTGCACTGAAGGCACTGGCAAAAAACAAGGCTCCAGGAATTGATGGAATACCAATTGAGATGTTTCAACAAACTGATGCAGTGCTGGAGTGCTCACTCGTCTATGCCAAGAAATTTGGAAGACAGCTACCTGGCCAACCGACTGGAAAAGATCCATATTTATACCTATTCCAAAGAAAGGTGCTCCAACAGAATGCAGAAATTATCAAACAATATAATTAATATCATACACAAGTAAAATTTTGCTGAAGATCATTCTAAAGGGGTTGCAAGGAGAAAAGTGGGGTGCAGAACTCAAATTCTAGTAAAAAGACCAGACTTAATGGTTTGATTGAGACTGGAGGGAGCCTGGAAGACATGGCCCCCAGACTCTCCATTAACCCAAAACTAAAACCATTCCCGAGGCCAACTCTTCAGACAAAGATTAGACTGGACTATGAGACATAAAATGATACTCGTGAAGAGTGTGCTTCTTAGCTCAAGTAGATACACGAGACTAAATGGGCAGCTCCTGTCCAGAAGCGAGATGAGAAGGCAGAGAGGGTCAGGAGCTGGTTGAATGGACCCAGGAAATCCGGGATGGAAAGGAAGAGTGTGCTGTCACAGTATAGGGGGAGCAAGTAGGGTCACAAAACAATGTATGTATAAATTTTTATACGGGAGACTAACTTGAATTGTAAACTTTCACTTAAAGCACAACAATAAAGGAAAAAAGAAGGGGTTGCAACAGTACATCAACATGGCACTGCCAGAAAATCAAGCCCAATTCAGAAGAGGATGTGGAATGAGGGATAACACTGCTGATGTCAGATGGATCCTGTCTGAAAGCAAAGAATACCACAAAGATGTTTACCTGTGTTTTACTGACTATGCAAAGGCATTTGACTGTGTTGATCATAACAAATTATGGATAACATTGCAAGGGATGGAAACTGCAGAACATTTAATTGTGCTCATGAGGAAACTATATATAGATCAAGAAGCAGTCATTAAATCAGAACAAGGGGATACTCAATGGTTTAAAATCAGGAAAGGTGTGTGTCAGGCATGTATCCTCTCATTATATTTATTCAATCTGTATTCTGAGCAAATAACCTGAGAAGCTCTACTATATGAAGAAGACTCATAACAACCTGCGATATGTAGATGACACAACCTTGCTTGCTGAAAGTGAAGAGGACTTGAAGCACTTACTGATGAAGATCAAAGATCACAGCCTCCAGTATGGATTACACCTCAACATAAAGAAAACAAAAATCCTCACAACGGGACCAATAAGCAACATCACGATAAAAGGAGGAAAGACTGAAGTTGTCAAGGATTTCATTTTACTTGGATCCACAATCAATACCCATGGAAGCAGCAGTTAAGAAATCAAAAGACGCATTGTATTGGGCAAATCTACTACGAAAGACCTCTTTAAAGTGTGGAAAAGCAGAGATGTCACCTTGAAGACTAAGGTGCACCTGACCCAAGCCATGGTATTTTCAATCACATCATATGCATGTGAAAGCTGGACAATGAATAAGGAAGACCAAAGAAGAACTGTCGCCTCTGAATTGTGGTGTTGGCAAAGAATATTGAATATACCATGGACTGCCAAAAGAATGAGCAAATCTGTCTTGGAAGAAGTACAACCAGAACGCTCCTTAGAAGCAAGGATGGCGACACTTTGTCTCATGAACTTTGGACATGTTATCAGGAGGAATCAGTCCCTGGAGAAAGACATCATGCTTGGTAAAGTAAACGGTCAGCAGAAAAGAGGAAGACCTTCAACGAGATGGACTGACACAGTGGCTACAGCAATAAGCTCAAGCATGTGAGGATGCCGCAGGACCGGGCAGTGTTTCATTTTGTTATACGTAGGGTAGGAGTTGAAACTGACTCAAGGGCACCTAACAACAACAATCTTTAAGAAGCCGACTGTTATATGTTTCTCCTGCGAAGCAGCTAGTGGGTTCGAACCACCGACTTTTGGTTAGCTAATTACCGCACCACCAGGGCTCCTTAAAAAGCATCAAAAAGATTGCAATTAAGTAAATAAAAGATCCTAACAATAAAATTAACATTATTAAATTACATCCAAACAGACTGAAATAAATGAAAAGATAGAGCATGCATCTGGAAAACTGTTCTCCACAGATTATCTTTCCAAAATACTTCCACAAAATGCCACCAAATTTTTTTTAGAACTTCCCCAAAACATATTTCAAAAGTAGAAATGCAAATGTCCACAAATAGCCTAGATATTCTAAGGAATAAGGCATGAGGACTTACACAAACATGTCACATATAAAATTAAATTTTTATTTATCTGTTTTGTAAATAAAGCTGCCATGGATTGAATTATGTCCCCCCAAAAATGTGTGTATCAATTTGGGTGGGCCATGATTCTGGTATTGTGTGATTTTCCTATATGTTGTAAATTCTGCCTCTAAGATGTTAATGAGGGAGGACGGGCAGCAGTTGTTTTAGTCAGGCAGGACTCAATCTACAAGATTGAATTATGTCTTGAGGAAATCTCTTGAGATATAAGACAGAAGCCAGCAGAGAGACACGGGGACCTCACTACCAAGAAAGCAGTGCCGGGAACAGAGTGCATCCTTTGGACCCGGGGTCCCTGGGTAGAGGAGCTCCTGGTCCGGGGGGAAGATTGATGAGAAGGCTGACAGAGGGAGAAAGCCTTCTCCTGGAGATGAAGCCCTGAATCTGGACTACTTTACTGTGAAGAAATAAATTTCTCTTTGTTAAAGCCATCCACTTATAGTATTTGTTAAAGCAGCACTAAATGACAAACAAAAGCTATAAAATATTAGACAGTATAGTGTCAGTGTACCAAAAAACCAAACCAAACCCATTGCCATCAAATCGATTCTTACTCATAGAGACCCTATATGACAGAGAAGAACTACTCCACAGGGTTTCCAAGGAGCGACTGGTGGATTTGAACTGTTGACCTTTTGGTTAGCAGCCGAGCTCTTATACGAATACACAATAAACAGCTCAGAAAGAGGCCCATCAAATCTATATGGAATTGATGCATGACACAGAAATCACTGCAGAGCAGTGACAAAAAGCACAGATACTTCAATACATGGGGCAGTACCAACTAATTAATGGGAATAACTAATCTATTCGGAGGTACTCCATATGCAAAAATCAATTACAGGTAGATTAGTTTTAAATATAAAAATGTAAAATTATAGTATGTTCAAAAGTTATAAGCAAATGATCTTATCACATCAGAAAAGAAAAAAAAATTCTTAAGAGATATAGGAAGAGATTGAGAAATTCAACTAAATTAAAATTCATGGCAATTCATCAAACAGCAGGGAAAATGAGTGAAAAGATAAATTACCAACTAGGAGAAAAATTTCCAAAGTATACAAAGAAGCCCAAAAAAAGGCAGAAAAATATAAATTAACAGTGGGAAAATATGCACTGACTTGTTAGTAGTAGAGTAGCGTAGGGTAACTGAAGAAGAAAATCAAATTAAGATACCCTTTCATAGTCTTTACAAAAGCAAAAACTACATAATCCCCATGGCTGGCAAGCACGTGGAATAAATAAAACACATATGCATACTTTGTAGGAGGTAAAATCTGTAAAACACTTCAGCATTTTCTAGTAAATTTGAACATGGCTATGATCTACACCACCACGCATCTGCCAGTTTGTAATACTGTGGTGGTGAAGTAAAAGAGCTGAACAGAAGATTTCAAAGGGCGGCTCGAGAAGATAAAGTAAAGTATTATAATGACATGTGCAAAGACCTAGAGTTAGAAAACCAAAAGGGGAGATCCAGCTCAGCATTTCTCAAGCTGAAAGAAATGAAAAAACATTCAAGCCTCGAGTAGTAATTTTGAAGGATTCTGGGGGAAAATGTTGAATGACACAGGATGCACCAAAGGAAGATGGAAGGAATACACAGAATCACTGTACCAAAAAGAACTGGTCGACGTTCAACCATTTCAGGAGGCAGCATATGATCAGGAACCAATGGTACTGAAGGAAGAAGTCCAAGCTGCACTGAAGGCACCGGTGAAAAACAAGGTTCCAGGAATTGACAGAATACCAACTGAGATGTTTCAACAAACAGATGCAGCACTGGAGGCGATCACTCCAGATTACACAAAGTAAAATTTTGCTAAAGATAAATCAAAAACGGTTGCAGCAGTACATCGACAAGGAACTGCCAGAAATTCAAGCCAGAATGAGTGATACCACTGTTGATGTCAGATTGATCTCGGCTGAAAGCAGAGAATACCAGAAAGGTGTTCACTTGTGTTTTATTGACTATGCATAGCCATTCGACTGTGTGGAGCATAACAAATTATGGATAACATTGCAAAGAATGGGAATTCCAGAGCATTTAATTGTGCTCATGTGGAACCTGTACACAGTCCAAGAGGCAGCCGTTCAAACAGAACAAGAGGATACTGCGTGGTTTAAAGTCAGGAAAATTGTGTGTCAGGGTTGTACCCTTTCACCATACTTATTCAATCTGTATTCTGTGCAAATACTCCCAGAAGCTGGACTACATGAAGAAGAACATGGCATTAGGATTGGAGGAAAACTCATTAACAACATGAGATATGCAGATGATACAATCCTCCTTGCTGCAAGTGAAGAGGACTTAAAGCAATTACTGATGAAGATCGAAGACTACAGCCTTTAATATGGATTACATCTCAACATAAAACATATCCTCACAACTGGAACAATAAGCAACATCATGATAAACGGAGAAGCTATTGAAGTTGTCAAGGATTTCATTTTACTTGGATCCACAATCAACGCCCATGGAAGCAGCAGTCAAGAAATCAAATGATATATTGCACTGGGCAAATCTGCTGCAAAAGACCTCTTTAAAATGTTGAAAAGCAAAGATGTCACTTTTAGGACTAAGGTGTACTGGACCCAAGCCACAATACTGTCAATCGCCTCATAGACATGCAAAAGCTAGACAATGAATAACGCAGACCGAAGAAGAATTGACGCGTCTGAATTATAGTGTTGGCCAAGAATACTGAATATACCATGGACTGCCGGAACGAAAAGGTCTGTCTTGGAAGAAGTATAGCCAGAGTGCTCCTTGGAAGCGAAGATGGCAAGACTTCGTCTCAGGTACTTTAGACATGTTATCAGGAGGGATCAGTCCCTTGAGAAGGACGTCATGCTTTGTAAACCAGAGGGTCAGCGAAAAAGAGGAAGGCCCCTGATGAGATGGATTGACACAGTGGCTGCAACAACAGGCTCAAACATATCAAAGATTGTGAGGATGATGCAGGACTGGGCATTGCTTCGTTATGATGTACATAGAGTCGCTATGTGTCAGAAGCGACTCGACTGCACCAACATATGAATCACCAGGCAGAAGATGAGATCAGGGAGGCCATAAAAACTGACCAAGGTCTCCCTATTATCAGGAACGGAGATCACTGTTATTTAAACTATACATGAAAATTTTTTGCACATCTTTTTTATGATATAGTTCACAATAAAAAGTTTAAAGCGTTATTTAAAACTAGAAACGAATGTAATTTGCATATATTGATTTTACAAAGTTGTGAAAACCCCTTCATTTTGATGTAACTTCTCTTAGTCTAGAAAAACTATTATACCTAAAACTCTGGATACCTGGATCTTAGAAATTTACATTTATATTCAGTAGATCGAGATTTATAAAAGCAAAATATTGGAAACAATCAAAGTGTACCTTCTTGGCAATATGGTGAAAAACAACAAAACTAAGATCAACTATGCAGTATTATGGGGTTTTATAAGAACTTAGATTCAAGCTCTCTATGTATTTTTAGGAGATCTCTGCATGGTACAAATATTTTGTCCTGGACTACTAACCGATAGGTTGTTTGTTTGAACCCACTCAGTGTTGCAGTGGAAAAAAGGCCTGGAAATCTTTTTCCCTAAAGATTAAAGCCAAGAAAATCCTATGGAGCTCAGTTCTACTGTGTAACACATGGGGTCACTATGAGTCAGAACTGAATCCTGACCTACAAGTTTGGGGGTTTTATTTATTTGTATTTTTATATTGTTATTGTTATGAAAGGAGGCCCTGGTGGTACAAATGGTTAAGCACTGGACTACTAACCAAAACGTTGGCAGTTCAAACCCAACCAGAGACACCTTGGAAGAAAGGCCTAGCATCCTCCCTCAGAAAGGTCACAGCTTTGAAAACCGTCTGGAGTGCAGCTGTACTCTGCACACTTGGGGTCACCATTGTTATGAAAAGGTCTCCAGGATAATATGTTAATTAGAGCAAAGGGAAATTCCATGCTAGCTTTTGTGTAACCAAGTAGGGTAAGTAAAAAGGTCTACGTATATTTGCTTCCTTCTACATACACACTGGCAAGATGCCTCACAAAGCAATAAAGCTGATTATCTAAAGGTAGCTGGTGGAAGAGAAATAGGCTAGATGGGGACAAGTAGGAACAAGTCTTCATAGAGCATACTTTCAAAATTCATACTCAATTTTGAACTTTGAAGATATTATCTATTATAAAAGCATAATTTAAGTAAACTAAATTTACTTTTAAATATGATAAAAATCAAATGACATTTAATGTCTTTACTAGGAATTCCCATTTGCCATTACAAAACCATTTAAATTTAATCGTCTGGGTCTATTATTAAACGGTCTAATAGGGTATTTGTATAAAACATAAAAATGTAAACTACAGCTCTCTTTCTGAATATAGTGACCAGGGATATCAGAGTCTGCACATCCATTTTATCTCAGTTGGGAGGATGTTTCTAAAATGGCTAAAATATTTAACACATTAGGGGTTCTGGTGTAACTTGTTAAATGTAACAGGAGTCTTTAAGAACCTTCTCAATATTTAAGTAAGCTATAGAGTAACTTTCACATCAGTTGAAACGGTCATTCCTCTGTGAGAAGTTTTATGTCCATTAAATTGAAAAATTCTCAGTAGAAACACACAAACTGATCCAGAAATTTTCTTCCACTGGTGGAAACTCTAAACCTAAGAACTTAAAATACACACATCTCATATGTTGAGACTCTCTGGCAAGAAAGAATAGTTTTACATTCTAATTCAAGGCTGTGGTCAGCAGTTGAAAATCACACAGATTTAATACCAGTTCTAGGTACAAGAAGCCCTAGTGGCGCAGCAGTTAAAGCACTCAGCTGCTAACTGAAAAGTCAGCAGTTCAAACCCACCAGCTGCTCCATGGGCGAAAAACCATGGTAATCTACTTCCATAAAGACTACAGCTTTGGAAACACTATGGGGCAGCTCTACTCTGTCCTACAGAGTCACTATGAGTCAGAATCGACTCGACGGCAACAGGGTTTGGTTTATTGGCTAGGGTAGGTGGGAAGACAAGGACCTAGATCGAGGTTTCATGGTTCTCACATACCTGAGAAGCTCAAGGCTAAAGCATTCCCCACTGGAAAAAAGGATGGGTCTGGAGACCCCACACAGAATCCAGCTGGACTCACTCTCCCCAGTGTCACTCCTTTGGTGACAATGTCAAGAGAGCACCAAATCCCACCCAGGACACCATAAACAGAGTCAGGGCCTACCCCTACAAACTCCCTCCCCCTTCTTTACCCATCACACAGTGTGACAGCTGGAGCTATAGTGTTAGAACTGCACTGAAAAGCCTGCAGTACCTGGGGAAGCCAAGAACAGTTTTCAGTAATGGGACAAGAATGGTGGCCCTAGAGACCTGGGGCTCAGCCCCCTCAGCCAGAGCTGCACCATCCACAGGCTCTGGTCAGGAGATCCTGTCATTAACACAGAGCACCAAGGCCCAGGGTAGTAATGTTATTGCCCCATGGTGCTAGCTCCAAGAGTCACATAAGCAAAGTGATTCCAGGTATCCAATGCTTGAAAACCACGTATGTGCAAAGGAAAGGCACAGTGACAGCAAAGCAGGGCTTAGGATATCTCCCAGGGCCAGTCCCTTGGCCTCCTGTGCTACCTTTTTATCTCACTGAGGAACCACAGGGGCCAGAGCACACAGCTGGTCCTCCAACAATTCACATCCAGCCTCACTCCCTTATGGCAAGAATAACCCAGTTCTCCACAGTACTCACCATGTCCTTGCTCCAGCTTCTGGAAGTCTAAGTGAATGTCCTCTTGAAGCCCAAGAAGCCACTTCAGTAAGAGAGATGTGAGTGGAGGCAGAACTGCCAGGCAGTCTGGACACAGATGAATAAAGTTTGGTTCACACACCAGAGCAATTAAATCCTCTTGATTTACGGATGTGCAAGATGGTCGCCCTCGGTCCCCAGCTGCCTAGACTGGACTAGTTCTCCCTGCGTCACACCTGGGACCTGAAATGGAAAATGGATGGGGTAAGACTGTTGAGCAAAGAGGGGGTTGGCCTCAGCTCTTTCCCTGGGCAGGGCTTCCTCCCAGGCTCAAGGCAATGCTCTGCCCTGAAGGCATCTGCATTTAAGGCAGATCAGCCTCCAGCCTTCCAAAATACACACTTGCATTCTTCACATAGCTACAGGGGCCTCTTCCTTCTGGCAACATCACAGATGGAGGAACTTAATCATAGCAGAGCAAGAGAAGCGGACAGGCTGGAAACCTTCAACCTGATCTCCTCCAGGGAATCAGAGGTCCAAAGTTGAGGTTGTGTGTTCACTTATGTAATCTTGCCCTTAGCAGATCAACACACACTTTTATTTGATATTGATGTGGGTGAATTTTCAGGGAGAACATACTTTTCAATGAACTCATCATACTTCATTGACTTTTAATTGCTTCACTGACTTTTAATTATATGCAGTTAAAACCCTTCTATTGTGCTTTTAAATTGTTTTTTCCATTTCGTTTATACCATTGTAATATGTAATCAGTATTTTTCCTATTGCTTTTGCAATTAACAGTTGTTCCCTCCCCTTGAGTTTTGTTTTTTTTTTCACTCTCAAACCATGACACCACCAGTCCCTAAGCTTTTGAGAAAGATATCTGAGAGGATTCCTGAACAGTTTCTCTTTCAACCTTATAATAATCAACCAACACATAAGAAAATCGTTAAGTTTTCTCTAAGGAACACTCTTCCACCTCTGTTCCTATTTCTTTCCATTCCACTTTCCCACCCAGCTGACTCCTACTCTTTTATTTCATGGTCTGTGTAAATGTTCTCTCTCTCTCTCTCATATGGTCCTTATACCAGTGTCTCCTTCTTTAAACATTACCTTCCTTAATAGCACTCTCCAATTTTAATTCACAGCCTTATTTCTACACTTATTCTTTTCCGCATAAACTAGGAGCATGTCTGGTATGTAAAAATCTCAATCCCATCCCAAACCTGCTGAATCAAAATCCACATTTTAACAAGATCTCTGGGTTATCCACGTCGATATTCTAGTTTGCGAAGCATTCACTGCTCTATAGTCTGTAACTCAAGGAATGAGCATTCCATCAACAGATGCCCTTTGAATCATCTACACATACATCATCCACTATCTTCCTGATCCACAACCAATCTCCACGGCTAGGCCACCTCACGGTCTTCCTTAACTTATTCATAACAAACTCCTGCCTGATATCATTCAATCATGGTTGTCGTTTCCAAAATCTACTTGCAGCACAGGAACTGGAGTGTTGCCTTTAAATCAAAAGTAAACTCACACCCACCCCTGCTTAATGCCAGTCAGTGGCTGCCCACCGGCCTTTAAAAAGCCCAGATAGGGAAAATGGTTCTAATGACCTGATGCCATTGCCTCCTCCAGTCTGGCTTATGACAACTCCTCTGTCCAACCCACACTATTTTCTCTGCTTCTATCATCTCTGACGTTCATCAAGCAATGGCTGATACTGGGTTCTCTGCTGCCTCAGGGATTTATACATTCATTCTTTTCTAACTAAAATACTGTTTCTACCCCCATCCATTCCACATGCTATCAACACTGCTCAACCATATATGTAGCTAAATCTAACTAAATTTTTGATCTTTGTTTCTTTGACACTTAGGGTTTGGTGAGTCCACTAGAGCTGTGATGTCTGCTTGGCAGGTGTGTCTATTTCAATTAAATTTAATTGAAACCAAAAGAAAAAATTGAGTTCTTTAGTTGCACTAAAAAACAAAAAAAAAACCATGGGCGGGGCCAAAATGGTGGAATAGTCAGATATTTCCTGTGGTCCCTCTTACAACAAAAACCAGAAAAAATAAGTGAATTGATTATATATGACAAGCTAGGAGCCCTGAACATCAAAGACAAAGCTGAGGAGTCGGACTCAGCAGCAGAGGGAGGGAGAGACAGTTCAGAAGCAGCAAGGAAGTGCCAGACCTGACCTAGCCAGCACCATGCAGGCTGGATTGTTTGGCACACGTGGGCTGAGGCAAGCAGTAGCGCTTAGGACGCATTTTCCAAATCGGGAGAAACCAAGCTGGGGAGTCTGCACAAGCCTCAGGAGTCAAGGGGAAGTGGTGCTGTATCTGCAAAAGTTAAGCGCGGGCATCTAACCTACTGCGCAGGATCAAAATAACCATTCCTCCTATGGGAAGTGCCTCTCTTCCCCTCACCCATCCCCTCCCTGATCTGCTCTGGGTCCTGGTCCTGCAGCTTTTAGTGGTAGTCACGCCCCCTAGGCCGAAAGTGGGACCCGCCCTGCACCAAAGCCAGTCTCCCAGCCTTGGGGGGGGAACAAATAAACAATCGAACAAACAGGAAAAAACAAACAGCCAGCTCCCCTAACCCAGAAACAGAGGACACAGTCCCTTTGCCTAGGCACAGGCATAAGGGGTCCATGGACTATGAATGTCATTCACCCCTGCCTAGACCTGTGTAGGCCCATCAATAGTGTAGGCCCTCTTTAGCATAGTACAACAGGGTATATACCTGAAGTCTATTTTCAACTGCAACAACTAAGGGGGAGTGGCAGACTCACAACATTTGACACCGCCCTGCCCATTAAGCAGGGTCCTCACCTACCCACATCAGAGGCCTAAGGACTGGTGGCTCCACCCAGCCACCCATGAGAGGAGTTGGAGAATAAGTGGTACCTCTCAGTCCCTACAGCCAACAGCATTGCATGCCCGAAGTCCAGCTGCAAAACTCACCAACCTATGCACGCTAGGGAACAGGGACATATCTTCCATCTAGGCACCAAGGGGCACCCATCAGCCTCCTACCTTGCTCAACACATAACCCCCTACTGCAGCCAGATACCTGTGCCTGCTCCAATGACCCCTAAGTAGCCCTGCCCATCTAGGAACATTCTCCAGAATAGACCACATATTAGGCCATAAAATAAGACTTAATAAAATCCAAAGCATCGAAATATTACAAAGGATCTTTTCTGACCATAAAGTCATAAAAGTAGAAATCAACAAAAAAAGCAAGGAAAAAAAAAAAACAAATACATGGAAACTGAACAACACCTTGCTCAAAAACTACTGGGTTATAGAAAAAATCAAGGATGGAATAAAGAAATTCATAGAATTAAATGAGAAGGAAAACACATCCTATGAGAACTTTTGGGACACAGCAAAAGCAGTGCTCAGAGGTCAATTTATAGCAATAAATGCACACATCGAAAAGGAAGTACAGGCCAAAATGAAAACATTAACCCTACAACTTTTGAACAAATAGAATGAGAGCAGCAGTAGAAGCCCTCAGGCACCAGAAAAAAGGAAATAATAAAAATTAGAGCAAAATTAAGTGAAATAGAGAATAGAAAAACAATTGAAAAAGTTAACAAGACCAAAAGCTGGTTCTTTGAAAAGATCAACAAAATCGATAAACCACTGGCCAAACTGACAAAAGAAAAACAGGAGAGAATCAAGCCAAATAAGAAATGAGATGGGTGATATCACAACAGACTCAACTGAAATTAAAAGAATCATAACAGAATACCCTTAAAAATTGTACTCCAACAAATCTGACAACCTAGAGGAAATGCACAAATTTCTAGAAACTCACTGCCTACATAAACTAACAGAAACAGAGGCAGAACAACTAAATAAACCTTTAACAAGAGAGGAGATTGAAGAGGTAATAAAAGAACTTCCAACAAAAAAAATCCCTGCCCCTGACAGCTTCACTGGAGAATTCTACCAAACTTTCAGAGAAGAGTTAACACCACTACTACTAAACGTATTTCAGAGCACAGAAAACGATGGAATACTTCCAAACTCATTCTATGAAACCATCATAACCCTGATACCAAAACCAGGTAAAGACACCACAGGAAACAAAATTACAAATATGTCTCACCAACATAGATGCAAAAATCCTCAACAAAATTCTAGCCAATAGAATTCAACAACATATCAAAAAAAAAAAAAAAAAAAACTCACCATGACAAAGTGGGATTCATATCAGGTACACAGGGATGGTTCAACATTAGAAAAACAATCAATGTAATCCATCACATAAATAAAAGACAAGAACCACATGATCTTATCAATTGATACAGAAAAGGCATTTGACAAAGTCCAACACACATTCATGATAAAAATTCTCAGCAAAATAGGAATATAATCCACAAGAAAACTACTGGAACTAATAGAAGATTTCAGCAAAGTGTCAGGATACAAGATAAACA
Source organism: Trichechus manatus latirostris (assembly GCF_000243295.1). Lineage (NCBI taxonomy): Eukaryota > Metazoa > Chordata > Mammalia > Sirenia > Trichechidae > Trichechus > Trichechus manatus. The sequence continues at coordinate 4,485,893 of NW_004443993.1, forward strand.
TACAAAAATTAGTTGGATTCCTCTACACCAGCAAAAAGAACTTGGGAAAGAAAATCACCAAATCATTACCATTTACAATAGTCCCCAAGGAGATAAAATACTTACGAATAAATCTAACCAGAGTTGTAAAACACCTATAAAAGAAAACTACAAGACGGTATGGCAAGAAACCAAAAGAGACCTATGTAAGTGGAAAAACTTACCTTGCTCATAGATAGGAGGGCTGCATAGATAGGAGGGCTGAACATTGTGAAAATGTCAATTCTACCCAAAGTGATCTACAGATACAATGCAATCCTGATCCAAACTCCAAAGACATTTTTTAATGAGATGGAGAAACAAATCACCAACTTCATATGGAAAGGGAAGAGGGCCTGGATAAGTAAAGCATTACTGAAGAAGAAGAACAAAGTGGTAGACCTCACACTACCTAAGACAGCCTGGTACTGGTACAACAGACACATAGACCAATGGAACAGAATTAAGAATCCAGATGTAAATTCATCCAACCATAAGCACCTGATGTTTGACAAAGATCAAAAGTCTGTTAAATGGGGGAAAAGACAGTCTCTTTAACAAATGGGGCTGGCGTAACTGGATATCCATCTGCAAAAAAATGAACACCCATATCTCACACCATGTACAAAAACTAACTCAAAATGGATCAAAGACCTAAATATAAAATTTTAAACAATAAAGATCATGGAAGAAATAATAGGGGCATTGCTAGGAGTCCTAATACGTGGCATAAACAAACTATAAACCATAACTAACAATGCACAACCACCAGAAAAGAAACGAGACAACTGAGAGCTCCTAAAAATCAAAATGCTCATCAAAAGACTCCAGCAAATGAGTAAAAGGATCTATGCTCATCAAAAGACTCCAGCAAATGAGTAAAAAGACAACCTACGGACTAAGAAAAAATTTTTGCCTACAAAATATCTGATAAGGGTTTAATCTCTAAAATCTACAAGAAATTGCAAAACCTTAACAACAAAAAGACAAATAACCCAGTTAAAAACGGGGCAAAGAATATGAACAGACACTTCGCCAAAGAAGTCATTCAGGTGAGCTAACAGATACATGAGGAAATGCTCACGATCATTAGTCATTACAGAAATGCAAATCAAAACTACAATGAGATACCATCTCACCCCAACAAGGCTAGCACTAATTCAAAAAACACAAAGTAATAAATTTTGTAGAGTTGTGGAGAGGCTGGAACACTTATGCACTGCTGGTGGGAATGCAAAATGATACAACCACTTTGAAAATCAATTTGGCGCATTCTTTAAAAGCTAGAAATAGAAGTACCATACAATCCAGCAATCCCACTCCTTGGAATATATCCTAGAGAAATAAGAGCCGTCACACGAATGGATATATGCACACCCGTGTTCACTGCAGCACTATTCACAATAGCAAAAATATGGAAACAAATTATAGTAGATACACAAAATGAAATACTATGCAACAACAAAGAACAATGATGAATCCGCAAAACATCTCACAACATGGATGAATTTGGAGGACATTATGCTGAGTGAAATTACTCAGTCGCAAAAGGACAAATATTGTATGAGATCACTATTGTAAGAACTCAAGAAAAGGTTTAAACACAGAATGTCTCAGTCATCTAGTGCTGCTCTAACAGAAGTACCACAAATGGGTGGTTTTAACAAAGAGAAATTTATTGTCTTCACAGTCCAGTAGGCTACAAGTTCAAATTCAGGGCATCGGCTCCAGGGGAACGCTTTCTCCATCAGCTCTGGAGGAAAGTCCATGTCATCAGTCTTCCTTTGGTCTGGGAGCTTC
>NW_004443993.1:4487810-4522100 GCF_000243295.1 Trichechus manatus latirostris
TCAACCTCATCAGTATAACCTCATCACAGTGATAGAATTTACAACACATGAGGAGATCACATATAATCTCATCATAGTGGTAGACTTTACAACACATAGGGAAATCACATCGGATAACACAATCATACAATACTAGGAATCATGACCTAGCCAAGTTTCTACACACATTTTTTGGGGGGACACAATTCATCCATGACACAGAAGAAAACATTTTTTGATGGTTACAAGGGTGGGAGGGAGAGGAGAATTCACTAGATAGTAGACAAGAATTAGATTAAGGGAAGGACCACACACAATACAAAAGTGTATGTGGGGAAGTCAGGACACTTGGACTAAACCAAAAGCTAAGAAGTTTCCTGAACACAACCAAACACTTCGAGGGACAGAGTATCAGGGACTGGGGGCTGGGGACCATGGTTTCAGGGGATATCTAGGTCAACTGGCATAACAAGAGAATTTTCTGCATCCCACTTTTGTGAGTGGTGTCTGGAGTCTTAAAAGCTTGTGAGCGACGATCTAAGATGCATCAATTGGTCCCAACCCACTTGAAGCAAAGGAGAATGAAGAACACCAAAGACACAATGAAAATATCCCAAGAGATAAAAGGGCCACATAAACTAGATACTCCATCAGTCTGAGACCAGAAGAACTAGATGGTGCCTAGCTACCACGAATAACCACCATGACATGGAACACAACAGAGAGTCCCTGATGGAGCAGGATAAAAGCGTGAAGCAGAACTCAAATTCTAGTAAAAAGACCAGACTTAATGGTTGGAGACTGGAGAAACCCCCGAAGCCATGGCCCCTGGACTCTCTGTTAACCCAGAACTGAAACTATTCCCGAAGCCCAGTTTTCAGACAAAGATTAGACTGGACTATAAAACATAAAATAGTCGTCGTCAAGAGTGGGCTTCTTAGTTCAAGCAGATACACTGGAGCAAATGGGTGGCTCCTGTCTGGAGGCAAGATGAGAATGCAGAAAGGGACATGAGCTGGTTGGAGGGACACGGGAAACCTGGAGTGGAAAGGGGGAGTGTGCTGTCATATTATAGGGATTGCATTTAGTGTCACATAACAATATGTGTATAAATTTTTGTATGAGAAATTAACTTGAGCTGTAAACCTTCACCTAAAGCACAATTAAAAAAAAAACCAAATCCTCCATTGCCATCGAGTCGATTCCGACTCATAGCGACCCTATAAAACAGAGTAGAACTGCCCCATAGGGTTTCCAAGGAGTTCCTGGTGGATTTGAATGGCCAAACTTTTGATTAGGAGCCATAGCTCTTAACCACTGCACCACCATGGCTCCACCTGATAACACATTCAAAGTACGTGAGATGAAGTCTCCCCATCCTTGATTACAAGGAGCATTCCAGCTGTACTTCTTCCAAGATAGATTTGTTGGTTCTCGTGGCAGTCATATTCAATATCCTTTGGTATATTCAATATCCTTTGCCAAGACCATAATTGAAAGGTGTCAATTCTTCTTCGGTCTGCCTTATTCAGTGTCCAGCTTTTACACATATGAGGCAATTGAAAATACCACGGCATGGATCAGGTGCACCTTAGTCCTAAAAGTGACATCTTTTCTTTTCAACATTTTAAGGAGGGCTTTTGCAGATTTTCCCAATGCAATAGGTCCTTTGATTTCTTGACTGGTGCTGCCATGGGCATTGATTGTGGATCCAAGCAAAATGAAGTCCTTGACAATTTCAATCTTTTGTCCATTTATCATGATGTTGGTTATCGGTCCAGTTGTGAGGATTTTTGTTTTATGTTGGGGTGCAATCCACACTGAAGGCTGTAATCTTTGATCTTCATCAGCAAGTGCTTCAAGTCCTCTTCACTTTCAGCAAGGAAGGTTGTGTCATCTGCATTTCGAAGGTTCTTTTTGTGTGTGTGTGACTTACGTGAAAGTTTACAGAGCAAATTAGTTTCTCATATAGCATAGATTCTTAATGATTCTTCCTCCAATCCTGATGCCACGTTCTTCTTCACATAGTCCAGCTTCTTGGATTATTTTCTCAGCATACAGTCTGAATAAGTATGGTGAAAGGATACAACCCTGGCACACAACCTTCCTGACTTTAAACTATGCAGTATCCCCTTTATCCATGCACAGGTTCTGCATGAGCACAATTAAGTGTTCTAGGATTCCCATTCTTCACAATGTTATCCATAACTTGCTATGATCCACACAGCCGAATGCCTTTGTATAGTCAAAAGTGAACACCTTTCTGGTATTCTCTTTCAGTCATGATCCATCTGACATCAGCAATGATATCCCTTGTTCCACATCCCTTTCTGAATCTGTATTGAATATCTGGCTGTTCCCTGTCGTTGTACTGCTTCAACTGCTTTTGAATGATTTTCAGCATAATTTTACTTGTACATGATATTAATAATATTATTTGATAATTTCCACATTCTGTCGGATCACCTTTCATTGGAATGGGCACAAATATGATCTCTTCCAGTTGGTTTTCCAGACAGCTATCCTCCAAATTTCTTGACATAGACGAATGAGCATCTCCTGTGTTCCATCTGTTTGTTGAAACATCTCAACTGGTATCGTGTCAATTCCTGGAGTCTTGTTTTAGCTCTCAATGCCTTCAGTGCAGTTTGGACTTCTTCCTTCAGTACCACTGGTTCTGGACCACATGCTACCTCTTGAAATGGATGAACATCAACCAATTCTTTTTGGTACAGTGACTCTTTGTGGTCCTTCTATCTTCTGCCATATAGACCCTTTTTTGCCAACAAAAATATATAGATTTCATTCTATATGTGATTGACAGCCTACTTCATTTATTTTTTTGAGATATGCCTCTTACTACTGGATGGAGATTATACCTTCTTGTGACAAGAGAAAAAGTAGAAGAAAGTTCAGAGGCTGCTTTCATAAGGTAGATCTCTCACAGAGTAGCTTGGACTATTTCTCCTAATCTAGTGAATGAATGCCAGATGCCATTTACTGGTATAGGAAAGCCACATAAGGAGATTTGTTCAGCTAAGATTGTAAACGCTGTCTTGGTCATGTTAGATTTCAGAGCCATACAGTTTAGTGCCCCAGTTGGACTATGGGAAGGATTTGGTTCTGACTCCATTGGTACCCAAGAGCCCATATCTCAACCTATAGGTCGTCTACTCCTGGCCATGAAGACTCAAACTGTGACCTCTGAAACAGGCTCCATGCCCATCTGAAGCTTCAACTGGAGGAAAGAGCACAGTTGTTGCAAGTATTAGGCCTTTAGGAACTGTAAGTTGATATTGTGGCATTATCTGAGATTCTGAACTGGTAGAATTCAGTTTTGGAAGTTTTAATTTGACATGAAGCGACTACACTACCAGACACGTCTCCAAGAGGAACTTCGGTCCAAAAAGGGAGAACTTCTAGCATATCTGGAGCCCTGATGGCTTAGTGTTAAGAGCTTAGCTGCTAACTGAAAGGTCAGGAGTTTGAATCCACCAGACGCTCCTTGGAAACTCTATGAGGTAGCTCTACTCTGTGCTACAGGATCACTATGAGTCAGAAATGACTTGATGGCAACTGGTTTTTTGGTCTAGAATATCTATCTCTAGGGAAAGAAAGGGAAAAAGAAAAGGCACCACATTTTTCTGCCGATGTGAGATTACAAGTGGTTTGATGATCATTTTTCCTCTACTATTTTTGAACTTTTTAAAACATGCAATACTTTTTACAGTTTTAAAAAGAACATTTATGTTCTTCATGCACTAGTTTTCAACAATGGATTCTTAGGTATGATATCTGTGGTGCAATGGGTTTTTCTTATATATCACCTTTCTGGCCTTGAGTTTATAATTCTGCCAAAGATAATTGATTGGGCTGCAACCTGCTTTACGATTGGTCTACTTTACCTACCTTGCAGGGACTGGTCCATATACTATGCAAATAAGGTGTGTAAAACCACCTAGTAGGATTAAATGACCTTTCAGGAATTGGTCGATCACTCTGCAGATTGAGTGATTGTGGTCTACTGAGGGGATTGGTCCATTTGTAGTCTGGCTGGAAGGGCCATGTCTTGAAATTGAATATAAAGACTAATCCCACATAACTCGAGGGCGACTGGACTACCATCAAGAAGAGTCTGGCTGGAAGGGCCACGTCTTGAAGTTGAATGTAAGGACTAAGGACTAATCCCACAGAAGTCGAGGGGACAGGACTACCATCAAGAAGAGTCTAGAGCAAAGTATGTCCTTTGGACTTCGGGTTCCTGTGCTAAAAAAAAAAAACCTAGACGCAGGAGAGAGGGCCATTACACTGAAGACGGTATGAAACAGCGAGAAATGGTGGCAACTACAGCAAAGCCCAGACACAGAGAAATGGCAGCAGCAGTATCAGCTGCAGGAACCACGAGATCAGCAGACGGCTGCGGTGGTGCTTGCTGGCCCACAGAGTGGGGTAGCTGCAGTGGGTTTGCCAGCGCACAGAATGAGAGAAACCTGAGCGCCTTTGGGCAGGAGACTTGCTGGCACACTGGGGTGCTTCCAGGCAATTGTTTATGGAGCTAAAGATCTGTAACACTTGCCCTAGCAGGGCAGAGGCCCAAAGAAGGGCCTATCAGCTGACACAGCCGAGAGAAGGGCCACCTGCCTGTGGGCATGGTTAAGGAGCTGTCCTGATTGACGAACTATATCCTGTCTCCTGAGTTGTATTCTGTTACTCCCAAGTTGATCCTCATCCTGAGTTGCAGGCTATTACTTCCCTAAGAAAACACATAATCCTAAGTATGGTCTGTGAGTTCTGTGGGGCCACTGCAAGAAATTACTGAACCCAGAAGAGAACCAGAGAGTGTCATGGGGGTGATGGCTGGTGTCAGAAATAGTGAAGAATTGGAGCATGGAAGTATGTCTGACCTCATTAAGAAAAACTGTTGCTGTCAAATCGATTATGACTCATAGCGACCCTATAGGACAGAGTAAAACTGCCCCATAGAGTTTTCAAGGAGCAGCTGGTGGACTGGAACTGCCAACCCTCTGGTTAGCAGCCAAGCTTTTTAATGACTGTCACCAAGGCTCCATCTGACCTCATTGGGACCATCTTTCTGCTGATCTTGGTGATTCTCATCCCTCCTCTTGAACGACAGACATACCAAAAGCACAAGCAACAACACAAAAAACAGATAAATTAAAAAATCTTGTGCATCAAAGGACTTTACCAACAAAGTGAAGAGATAACCTACAGAACGCGAGAAAATATTTTGGAATCATGTATCTGATAAGGGTTTAATATCCAGCATAAAGAACTCCAACTACTCAACAGCATAAAGACAAACCATTTCAAAAACGGGCAAAAAACTTAAATAGATCTTTTACCAAATAAAATATACACATGGCCAATAAACACATGAAAAGATGCTCGATGTCTTAGTCATTAGGGAAATCCAAGTCAAAACCACAATGAGACACCACTTCACCCCTACTAGGATGGCTACTATCAGGAAAACAAAAAACGAGAACTGGGAAGAATGTGGAGAAATTGTTGGTGGGATGGTAAAATGGTACCACCTCTGTGGAAAACAGTTTGGCGGTCCTTCAGAAAAGTAAACACACAATTACCCTATGAGCCATAAATTTCCATTTCTAGGAGCCCTGGTGGCTCAATGGTTAAGCACTCAGCTGCTACCAAAAGGTTGGCAATTTGAACTCACCAAGCAGAACCTCAGGAGAAAGACCTGTGGATCTGCTCCCACACAGATTACAGCCTAGAAAACCCTAAGCAGCAGTTCTACTCTGTAACATGGGGTCGTTATCAGTAGAAAATCAACCTGACAGCACCTAACAACGGGTATACACCCAAAAGGCCTGAAAGCAGGGAAGTAAAGAGGTACTTTTACACCTATGTTCACTGCAGCCCTATTCATAATAGCCAAAAAAGTGGTAACAGTCCAAATGTCCATCAACAGATGCACGGATAAACAAAATCTAGTATACTCATAAATTGGAGTATCACTCAGTCATAAAAAGCAATGAAGTTCTCATAAATGCTATGACATGGATGAACCCTGAAAACACTATACTAATAAATCAGACACAAAAGGACAAATATTGTATGACGCAACTTATATGAAATATCTAGAATATGCAGGAATCATCAAAAGATGAAAGGACTACAAACAGTCACTATATCAAAAAGAATTGGCCAACATTCAACCATTTCAGGAGGTAGCATATAAACAGGAGCCGATGGTACTGAAGGAAGAAGTCCAAGCTGCACTGAAGGCACTGGCGAAAAACAAGGCTCCAGGAATTGATGGAAACCAACTGAGGTGTTTCAACAAACGGAGGCAGCACTGGAAGCGCTCACTCGTCTACGCCAAGAAACTTGGAAGACAGCTACCTGGCCAACCGACTGGAAGAGATCTATATTTATACCTATTCCCAAGAAAGCTGATACGATCAAATGTGGAAATCATCGAACAGTATCATTAATATCACACGCAAGTAAAATTTTGCGAAGATCATTCAAAACCGGATGCACCAGTATATCGACAGGGAACTGGCAGAAATTCAAGCCAGATTCAGACTTGTAACCAGGGATATGATGGATCCTGGCTGAACGCAGAGAATACCAGAAAGATGTTCACCTGTGTTTTATTGACTATGTAGAGGCAATCAACTGTGTGAATCATAACAAATTATGAATAACATTGTGAAGAACGGGAATTCCAGAACACTTAATTGTGCTTATGAGGAATCTGTACATGGATCGAGAGGCAGTCGTTTGAACAGAACAAGGGGAAACTGCGTGGTTTAAAGTCAGGAAAGGTGTGCGTCAGGGTTGTATCCTTTCACTACACCTATTCAATCTGTATGCTGAGCAAATAATCCAAGAAGCTGGACTATATGAAGAAAAACAAGGTATCAGGATTGGAGGAAGACTCATTAACAACCTGCATTATACAGATGACACAACCCTGCTTGCTAAAAGTAAAGAGGACTTGAAGCTCTTACTGATGAGGATCAAAGACCACAGCCTTCAGTATGGATTACACCTCAACATAAAGAAAACAAAAATCCTCACAACTAGACCAATAAGCAACATCATGATAAATGGAGAAAAGATTGAAGTTGTCAAGGATTTCATTTTACTCGGATCCACAATCAACACCCATGGAAATACCAAAACCAAACCCTTTACCATCGACTCACAGGGACCCTATAGAAACAGGAAATAGCAGTCAAGAAATCAAGACGCATTGTATTGGGCAAATCTGCCACAAAAGACCTCTTTAAAATGTAAAAAAGTAACATGTCACCTTGAAGGCCCGCCTGACCCAAGCCATGGTGTTTCAGTTGCCTCATATGCATGCGAAAGCTGAACAATGAACAAGACCAAAGAAGAACTGACACCTTTGAATTATGGTGTTAGCAAAGAATATTGAACATGCCATTGACTGCCAAAAGAACGAACAGATCTGTCTTGGAAGAAGTATGGCCAGAATGCTCCGTAGAAGCAAGGATGGTGAGACTTCATCTCACATACTTTGGACATGTTATCAGGAGGGATTAGTCCCTGGAGAAGGACATCATGCTTGGTAGAGGGTCAGTGAAAAAGAAGACCCTCAATGAGATGGACTGACACAGTGGCTGCAACAATGGGCTCCAGCATAACAATAATTGTGAGGATGGTGCAGGACCAGGCATGTTTTGTTCTGCTGTACATAGGGTCACTGTGAGTCAGAACTGACTTGATGGCACCTATCAAAAACAGTAACAAAATTTATCAGTGGCTATCAAGGGTTGATGGGAGGGAAGAAGGGAGTTAATGCTTAAGAGGCACCGAGTTTCTGCCAAGGGTGATGGAAAAAGTTGGACACTGATAGTGGTGATGGTTGCACAACATGGTGAAAGCAATCAATGTTACTGAACTGTATGTGTAAGAATGCATGAAATAGGAAAAGGTTTTGTTACATTTATTTTATCACACACACACAAACGCAAAGATAGAATGAAATGATACCAGTAAAGAAAAAAAAAAGAATCTTAGTTTCTTGGTCTGAGTGTGTAAATGAAAGGAGGGAAATTTAGATACTATGGGGACTATTTCAAAGATTTCATGCCAACCTTAGGCTGTTTTAACCTAGAGAAATAAAATCACATTTGAGGAACTGCAGTGTGTAAAGAATGGACTTTTTAATGTAATTGGGTCTGGATCACCTCGTTATTTATACATAAATACATATACATTGATTTAGAAAATAACATTTGGAATCATTATTCCCTGACCTTGAGCATGGAGAAATGTGACCCAGCTTGGGCTGGGCCCTCACGGACTCACAAAGACACATCAACTGGGCCCTGAGATAGACAATAGATGGGACAATCTCAGAAATCATCTTAAGGAAGTTTTCACAAAAGGGCAATCAAACCTAACACAAAAGACTTCCCATTTTTTGTCTTTTTCTATTAGCATTTAGTGAATAGAAATTTGTTGGACCAACAAAGACCCTCCTGACTTTCTGACTTTTGTAACTGAAACCTGTACCAACGATTGTTAAGAAAGATGATTCAAAATGTAATATCACAATTTCTAGCCAATCTATGAAAAGGTGATGCTTTCAGTGATTCTACCCATTTTGTGATGTTGATACATACTGATGATTCTGTAACCCTCTCGGATTCAGGTAGATAGTCTAGCTCTGGCAGCATGTCTGTCCCTTTCCCACTTTTATCCTTTTGAATACATGCTGAATAAAACTTTCTTTTTGCTTTACTAAACTTTATGATGTGTTTCCTCTACAACGACATATATACAGATATAAAAGACTACATTCATAACAAGAAGCCCTGGTGGCACAGTGGTTAAGCAATTGGCTGCTAACCAAACGGTCATTGTTTGGAACCCACCAGTGGCTCCGAGGGAGAAAGATGTGGCAATCTGCTTCTGTAAAGATCACAGCCTTGGAAACCCTATGGAGCAGTTCTACTCTGTCCTATAGGGTTGCCATAAGTCAGAATCGACTCTACTGCACACAACAAAAACAATTTCCATAATTAAAAAATCTTGTGAATTACAATTCTAAATAGTAAAAAACAAAAAAAAAAAAGATTACACTATGGGCACCGGAGTTAGTGATGATTTCTCAAACAGGATACTTAAAATTTAGACACTTTAAATTTTTGAAATAATACATGCAGCCGCTGCTTAACTATTCGTTGTTGTTAGTTGCCATTGAGTCTATTCTGACTCATGGCTACCCCGTGCATGCAGAATAGAACTTCTCCATGGGCTTTCCAAGGCTGTAATCTTTACAGGAGCAGATTGCCAGGCCTCTCTGCCAAGGCATCTCTGGGTGGGTTTGAACCGCAACCTTTCGGGTAGTAGTCTTAACCATTTGCGCCCCCCAGGGACACCTTGCCTCTTTAGTGTCTGTACGTTTTTTCCTAAGTTTTTTCCTGTGTAAAATGCTACCCTTTTGTTGCTCTTACATTCAATAGACTTGAAATACACATATTACCTGCATTCTACATTAGTCTACTTGGTTCAAAAAGAAACATATTCTGTAGTCATAATACAGATGCCACAAATTATTTACTCATCAATTTAAGCATCTTCAAGTTCAAAATGCTTTACTATAAATCGTGACTTTGTACTAGCTGCACATTTCACATTTATTTAAGCAAGAGTATTACTTTGTAAAGTAAGTATCACAAAGGATGAGATACTTTTTGCAACATTGTAGGGTGCCTGGCCCTTTAGGATCTACTAAGGATTTTGATTATTTTCATTACACATGCCTCCAATTTTGTCCTCATTCCCAATAAACAGTCACTGCTCTCACACTGGGAATAGGAATGGTTTTTGCTCCAAGAAGCTTTCAACCTATTAAGAAGTGTGGATCTTTCGTAGCAAAAACTGTGGTTGAATCGCTAGCATCCATTCCCGCACAGATTCTGTCTCAGCCATTCCTTAAGATCTTGTTCAAACACTGTGAGTGATCTCTCTAAACCTCTCATCGCGTACATTAAGTCTGTTCAGCCACATCACATTTTACATCAGACCAACTAGTGTTGGACATACTGTTTCTCACACTGCCATGATGAAAATTTCTGCCTTACAGTCAGAAATTCCTACAAACGTGCCTCTAAATATTTTCGTCCTGAACTTGAGATAAATAAGGTCCTAAATGCAGGTAGTACCAACTCATGGTTCTAAACTAATCTATCTTAAATACTTAAAACCATTAAAGTAAGGGTGGAAGTATATGTCTCACCATAATCTTACTTTTTGTATGAGCAGCAATATTTTAAAAAATCGCTGCCTCGATGAAGCACACAAAACAAAGGGTGGTCTGGCGAGCAGTGGACTGGAGGAGGTGGGAACGGGGCATTTGGACTCAGGCTGACTATCCTGGGCTTCCATGAGGCCCTTAACTCTGCATTTCTCACAAACTCCCAGGTGAAGCTGACTGCTGGTATGAGAGCTACACTGCTGCTCAGTGAAGAATCCCAAGATTTACCTGTAAATGCAACGAGATGCTAGTCCAGCCCACCTATTCCGCTGTCCCAACCCGGACCCTGCCGAAAGCCGCCGCGCGCGGCCCGGGCGGAAGTGGGCGGGATGGGCTGGGCCGGCGGCGGCGGCCGGAACGCTGGATGGCGATGGGGCTGGGGCGACGGCGGCGGCCGGGGCAGTGGCAGCAAAGCAAGAAAGCAGCGGCGGCGGCTGGAGGCCCCGGGTACAGCGCGGCTACAGGAAGCCGGGCGGCTCTGGAGCAGCCCATGGAGGGCGAGAGGCCAGGGGTGCGCAGGAGAGCGGGGGCAGCGCCGTTAGACTCAGGCAGGATACGCAGGATGCACCAGACAGTGGACCCGGCCAGACCGAACAAACCTACCTGACACCAGAGCAGGAATGACACGTATCATTGCGGCCTGCCCTGGACGCGCACTTCTGCTTCCGGTTTCTGTAACTGCTGATGCCAGAGGGGAGGGGTTCCAGGCGCGGACCCCGCCGGCTCCACCTAGTGACCCTGCATTCGGTGGCTTCGCCTTGGATTTGGGATTAGTCCACTGCTCCACCACCCGCTCCACGGGGGAAAGAAAGATATGGCCGTCGGCTTCAGCCTTGGAAACCCTATGGGGCAGTTCTACTCTGTCCGACAGAGTCGCTGTGAGCCTAAATACACTCGATGGCAAGAGATTTTTTTTTTTTTTTTTAATGAAACAGAAAAGGTGAAGTATCTTTGAAAATGACAATTATAAACGGTTGGTAAAAGGTGAAGCATCTTGAAAAAATGACAATTATAAACAGTTTTTATAATTACTACCGCGCCACCAGGGCTCCAGACATGTCATAGAGGGGGAGAAATACTCAAAACGGTACATATGACGAAAAGGCTTCTATCAAAAATATACAAAGAACTCCTGCTGATTAAAAAAAGACTTAAAATTCAATTAAACTGGGCAAAAGCCTGAAACAGACACCTCACAATAACAGATATGCAAATGGCCAGTGATGTGATCAACATCATTAGTCATCAGGGAAAGTGCAATTTAAAGCCCCAATGGGATATCACTGCACACCTACTAGGAAGGGTCTCTCAGCCAGAGTGTCACAGCAGAGGCCAGAGACCCTTCCAGGGAGCTGGGGAGCCTGTCCCCTTTCCACAGCAGGTCTTGGCTGCAGGCCTAGCCCCTGGTCCCCATGTGCTGAGAGTCTCCCACCCATCCTCCCCATTCCACCATCCCATCAACCTCCCACCGGCTGGTAGTTCTATGAAGGGCCTCATACTCCCTCTGAGCACATGGCCCTCGGACAAGTTGACAGTTGCTTGTCCCAGCAGAACCCCACCCAGGCCAGCTCTAAGGTCCTGACTTGGCTGCCATGGAAGAAGTAAGACAGGACAGAAGTAGAGCCATTTTCTTAAAATCGTTGCGTCCTCAGGACAGCCGTCACCCAGCCCATTTCCTGAAGTTCTTTTTCTTCTCAGAACTCCCTCGAAAAGAAACAGCCAACCGCTAGAGGTAAGCGGCTAAGCCGGGTCCTACCCTCCATCTTGGCACTCCAGATGACCTTTAGCTCATTAACTGCCTCGTGCATGGTAAATTCTCTGGCCCTGGGTGGAAAGCTGACATGCTAAGGAACAAAAATGCCTAACTTCCTCCTGCGCAGGGACTGGAACCCAAACCCTAGAAAATGCTGACTCATTTTGGAGCCTTCTGCCCCCACTGTCTCCTTGCTTGGCCAATCAATAAAGTTGCCTTTCATTCTCCCCAACTCGTCTCTGTCTTTTTGGTCCCGGATGGAGTCTGGCCAAGCAGGACCCGGAGTTCCCCGCAACAGAAGGACAAAGGGGCACAGAGTGTCTGTAGTCACCCCTTTCTCAAGCCTGAGCGATTCCCACTGACCTCTCAGCAAAGCCAGCGGTCTGACGCTGGGAAGAGCCTGCCCGCCCAGCAGGCCTCCAGCTCCTGTGAGCCAAGGCCTCCAAGATCATGGGGAGAGTCAGGGGCCCCACCAGCGTGGTCCTTCCCCCTGTCCTTTCAGCCGAGGCGGGGTCCCAGCGCCGCGGGAAGAGCTCTCAGAAGAGACGACGGCCGGGCAGTGTGAGCGCGGGGCGCACGGACGGCGGACGGCGCGGCCTCCAGCCCCGGGCGGAGATGAGGCCCGGTGGGGAGTCCCGACTGCGCCCGCCCGCCTGACACGGGCAGCTCATCCAGGCGCAGGGCCGGGGGGAAGGGTCAGAGCTCTAGCCAAGCGCCCTCCCCGCCGCCCGCGCGCTACCCGGTCGAGTTCCTGCGCGGAGCCACCTCCTCCTCAGGGGCCGCCAGACCTGCTGCGCTGCTGCTGCGCCAGCGCCGGGCTCAGAATAGAGAAGTGAGGAAGGGACCCCAGGGCACGGGCGGGGAGCGATGGGCGGGGCCTGCGGGGGCGGGGCGGGAAGAGGGGCAGCAACTACTGGGGCCAGAGTCTTAGCCCTTTGGTGAGGGAGCCTTTGGGAACCAGAGCCACCTGCCCATTTTTTACTTGGGTTATTTGTTGCTTTGTTGTTGAGTTGCAGATGTCCTTTATATATTCTGGATATTGAACCCGTATCCCATCTATGGTTTCCAAATACTTTCTCTCGTTCTGTAGGTTGTTTTTCACTTTTCTTGAATATGTTCTCTGTTGTACAAAAGTTTTTAATTTTGTTGAAGTCCAATTTATCTATTTTTCTTTTGTTTCTCATCTTTTGGTGTCATATCTAAGAATTCATTGCCAAACATAAGGCTCTGAAGCTTTACCTCATAAACTGCACATATTTAAAGTGTACAGTTTGATAAGTTTTGACATTTTTTCACTCCGGTCAGTAATGCATGAGAGTACGCGTTACTCCTCATCCTTGGCAGCATTTGGTGTTGTCATTGTTTTAGATTTTAGCCATTGTAATAGGTAGACTGACACAGTAGCTGCAACAAAGGGCTCAAGCATAGTGAGGGTTGTGACGATGGCACAGGACCAGGCAGTGTTTCGTTCTGTTATACATAGGGTCGCTATGAGTCCGATTGACTCGACGGCACCTAACAACAATAGCTGTGTA
This sequence comes from Trichechus manatus latirostris, assembly GCF_000243295.1. NCBI lineage: Eukaryota > Metazoa > Chordata > Mammalia > Sirenia > Trichechidae > Trichechus > Trichechus manatus. The sequence goes on from NW_004443993.1 coordinate 4,501,360, forward strand.
GTAATAGCTCGTTGCTGTTTTAATTTGCAAATCTCAAATGACATATGATGTTGAGCATCTTTTCATATGCTTATTTGCCATCTGTATTTCTTCCTTAGTGAGGTGTCTGTTCAGGAGGTGCAATGCCTGCTGGGCCTCTTCGGATTTTGGAGGCAACAGATCCCTCATTTGGGTGTACTACTCCGGCCTATTTATCAGGTGACTCGAAAAGCTGCTAGATTTGAGTGGCACCCACACCAAGAGAAGGCTCTGCAACAGGTTCGGGCTGCTGTGCAAGCTGCTCTGCCACTTGGACCATATGATCCAGCTGATCCAATGGTGCTTGAAGTGTCAGTGTAGATAGAGATGCTGTTTGGAGGCTTTGGCAGGCCCCTATTGGTGAATCACAGCACAGACCCTTAGGATTTTGGAGTAAAGCCCTGCCATCCTCTGCAGATAACTACTCTCCTTTTGAGAAACAGCTTTTGGCTTGTTACTGGGCCTTAGTAGAAACTGAACACTTACCCACAGGCCACAACAGCACCATGGGGCCTGAGCTGCCCATTATGAAGTGGGTGTTGTCTGACCCACACAGCGATACAGTCTGACATGCACTGCAGCACTCCATCATTAAATGGAAGTGGTATATACGAGACTGGGCCCAAACAGGACCTGAAGGCACAAGTTGCACAAGGAAGTGGCCCAAATGCCCATGATCTCCACTCCTGGCACATTATCTGCCCTCTCACAGTCTGCGCCTATGGCCTCTTGGGGAGTTCCTTATGATCAGATGACTGAGGAAGAAAAAGCTCATGGTTTTTTCAGGTTCTGCGCAATATGCAGGCACCACTCCAAAGTGGACAGCAGCAGCACTACAGTCTCTTTTTGGAACCTCCCTGAAGGACAGTGGTGAAGAGAAATCCTCCCAATGGGCAGAACTTCGAGCAGTGTACCTGATTCACTTTGCTTGGAAGGAGAAATGGCCAGAGGTGTGATTGTATACTGATTCATGGACTGTGGCCAATAGTTTGGCTGGATGGTCAGTGTCTTAGTTATCTAGTGCTACTGTAACAGAAATACCGCAAGTGGATGGCTTTAACAAAAAGAACTTTATTTAGTCACAGTAAAGAAGGCTAAAAGTCCAAATTCAGGGGTGTCACCTCCAAGGGAAGGCTTTCTCTCTCTGTCGGGCTTCTCATCAATCTTCCCCTGGACTAGGAGCTTCTCCACGCAGGCACCCCGGGTCCAAACAACGCACTCTGCTCCCCGCACTGCTTTCTTGGTGGTATGAGGCCCCCCAGTTCTCTGCTTGCTTCCCTTTCCTTTTATCTCTTGTAAGATAAAAGGTGCTGCAGGCCACACCCCAGGGAAACTCCCTTTACACTGGATCAGGGATGTGACCTTAGTAAGGGTGTTACAATCCCACCCTAATCCTCTTTAACATAAAATTACAATCACAAAATGGAGGACAACCACACAATACTGGGTATCATGGCCCAACCAAATTGACACATATTTTGGGGGGACACAATTCAATCCATGACAGTCAGGTACTTGAAAGGATCATGATTAGAAAATTGGTGACAAGGAGATATGAGGAAGAGGTATGTGGATAGACCTCTCACAGGGCCAACGAAGTGAAGATCTTTGTGTCTCATGTAAATGCTCACCAAAGGGTGACTTCGGCAGAGGATGATTTTAACAATCAAGTGGATAGGATGATGCGTTCTGTGGAAACCAGTCATCCTCTTTCCCCAGCCACTCCTGTCATTGCCCAATGGGCCATGAACAAAGTGGCCATGGTGGCAGGGATGGAGGTTATGCATGGGCCCAGCAACATGGACTTTCACTCACCAAGGCTGACTTGGCTACAGCCACTGCTGAGTGCCCAATCTGCCAGCAGCAGAGACCAACGCTGAGTCCCCAATATGGCACCATTCTTTGAGGTGATCAGTCAGCAACCTGGTGGCAGGTTGATTACACTGGACCACTTCCATCATGGAAAGGGCAGCATTTTTTCTTACTGGAACAGATACTTACTGTAGATATGGATTTGCCTTCCCTACATGCAATGCTTCTTCCAAAACTACCATCTGTGGACTTACAGAATGCCTTATTCACCATCATGGTATCCCACACAGCATCACCTTGGATCAAGGGATTCACTTCACGGCAAATGAAGTGCAGCAGTGTGCCCATGCTCATGGAATTCACTGGTCTCACTACATTGCCCAACATCCTGAAGCAGCTGGATTGATAAAACCATGGAATGGCCTTCTAAAGACACAATTACTGTGCCAGCTAGGTGGCAATACCTTGCAGGGTTGGGGCAGTGTTCTCCAGGAGGCTGTATATGCTCTAAACCAGTATCCAATATATGTTGCTATTTCTCCCATAGCCAGGATTCATGGGTCCAGGCATCAAGGGGTGGACATGGGAGTGGCACCACTCACTATTACCCCTAGTGACCCACTAACAAAATTTTTCCTTCCTGTCCCCACTACTTTATGCTCTTTGGGTCTAGAAGGCTTATTTCCAAAGGGATGAATGCTTCCACCATGAGACACAACACTGACTTATTGAACTGGAAGTTAAGAATGCCACCCAGCCACTTTGGGCTCCTCATGCCTCTGGATCAACAGACAAAGAAGGGAGTTACCATATTGGGGGTGTGACTAATCCTGATTACCAAGAGAAAATCGGATTGATAGTACATAATGGAGGTAAAGAAGAATATGTCTGGAATACAGGAGATATCTTAGGGTGTCTCTTAGTAGTACCATGCCCTGTGATTAAATTCAATGGAAAACTATAGCAACCCAATTCGGACAAGACTACTAATGGCACAGACCCTTCAGGAATGAAAGTTTCACCCCATCAGGCAAATAACCACGACCAGCTGAGGTGCTTGCTGAGGGCAAAGGAAATACGGAATGAATAGTGGAAGAAGGTAGTTCTAAATACCTGCTACGATCACATGACCAGTTGCAGAAACAAGGCCTGTAATTGTTATGAGTATTTGTCACAGCCCCTCACACGGGGCACCATCTGTCGCAGCGGCGGCGAATGTTGGGGCGGCGGAGACAGTAACCAAACACAACTCTTACAGAGAAGCGGGGCCAGGAGGGTCACTCTGAGGAGTCGACCCCGGCTTCAGTCCCAGGAGTTTATTTATGGTCAATACAGCAAGCAGTGAAGCAAATAACAAACAATGGGCTTTGGGTGCGGGCAAGGGAGAAGGAATTCAGGTAAACAAGCCAATCAGTAACGGGACAATAGGTTTGGGAAAACAAGTCGTGACAAGTCTCAACATGCTGTGCAGCATAGAGGCCTGTGGGGGCTGCAGTTGTCAATAGTGCAGCCATGTTTAAATGGCATATATCCCCACAAGTATTTCTTCCTTGTATGTGTGCATCAAATATTTTGTTTTTCTTCACTTATAAAATATAAGCTGTAAACAGGACTAGTGCATTTCCAGTTGTATGCATGTTAGTTGTATCATGTTAGGTGCAAGTATTACCTTATAATTGTTTAGAGATTATGTATGGTTTAGGGAGATGTGTACGGGTGCCAAGTTATCCAGGGGTGGCCTGTGATGGTTAAGGTTGCATGGCAACTTAGCTGGGCCATGATTCTCAGTGATTTGTCAGTTACGATGTATTTTGGCAGCTACATAATAATGTAATCACCTCCATAATGAGATTTGATATAGTATAATCACCTCCATGATGAGATCTTCTATAAGCAGCCAATCAGCTGAAAGAGAGTTTCCTTGGGGGTGTGGCCTGCATCCAATATATATGGAGTTTCTGGTAAAGCTCACTGGCTTTTGCTCACTCTAGATCCTGCATCTGGCACCTATTCATCTGACCTCTGGTTCTTGGGACTTGAGTTAGCAGGTTACCTGCTGTTCTTGGGATTTGTCATCCTCTGCAGCCTGTGAGCCGTAGACCTGCTGTCTGGCCTGCTGGTGTTGGGTTCATCAGCTCCTGCAGCTACATGAGTCAAGAAAATCCTCCAGCCTGACCCATGGACTTGGGACTTCACAGCCTCTACAACTGCATGAGCCATTTCCTTGCTATAAATTTATATATGTGTGTATATATTCCAGGTCCTGAAGGTCTCATGAACACCTTACCCTTGCAATCTGGGTGTTGCATGCTGGGATGCTCTGCCCTTCTCAGCCTCGGGGTGCCTGCCTAGAGGGATTCTGGGCCCCTGGGGCAGTACTTCACAAGCTATCTGTGCTGGGGTGCCTGTTTTTTCATTTTGTTTTGTTTTTAAATTTTGGGGGGTGTTGTAGTTTTTTAGGTGTCGTCAAGTCTGTTCTGGCTCATGGTGACCCTATGTACAACAGCACTAAACACTGCCGAGTCCTGTGCCATCCTCAAAATAGTTGCTATGTTTGAGCCAGTTGTAGCCACTGTGTCAAGCCACTGTGTCAATCCATCTGGTTCAGGGTCTTCTTCTTTTTCGCTGACCCTCTACTTTACCAAACACGATGTCCTTTTCCAGGGACTGGCCCCTCTTGATAACATGTCCAAAGTACATGAGACTAAGTCTCACCATCCTTGCTTCTAAGGAGCATTCTGGCTGTACTTCTGTTACTGCCAAGGGCACAGAGGCCCTCCAGACTCAATGGGTCCTTGTCTCTTCTCTTGTAAGAATACACAGAGGAGACAATTTTGGTGTTCAGCTCTAATAGGTTTATTTTACTTGTGACAAGTAAAAGGAGTCAGTGGGGGCTCATGCCTCCCCAAAAGACTGAATCAAAGGGGAAAGTAAGGCTAGGGCTAATATGGGTTCAGTGGAGATAACGGAGCAATGAATACTCAGTGAGTTTCTTTGAAGGGGCGGGTACTTCTCGGAATAACAGTGCATACTAATCAAGTTGCACACGCATCTGGAATCCAAGATGGAACCTCGCTGATATTCAAGATGGAGTCCCCTCGGCAGCTCTTGACATCACTTATTATGGGATATGGGATATGGCACAGGTGCACTGATCTTCTGTATTACTTCGCCCCCTTCAGTGGACCAAAACAGCAGTCACACCTTGTTCTTCTGCTCATGCAGAGCCTGTAAGAAGGGTGAAGGGACTAGAAAAACACTAAAGAGGAAGTAGTAATTCACGGGTTGTTCTAATCTTATTTTATGTCGACAGGATGTGGTTCTTGTTTACCCAACTGCTAGGTGGTAGTCTTTTAACAGTTCTTTTATTCTGCCACCACAGCTAACCCTATCTGTCTCACTTCTTCCAAGATAGATTTATTCTTCTGGCAGTCCATGGTACATTCAATATTCTTTGCCAACACCATAATTCAAAGGCATCAATTCTTCTTCGGTCTTCCTTATTCATTGTCTAGATTTTGCATGTATATGAGGCGATTGGCAATATCAAGTCACCCATACACATCTCCCTAAACCATACATTATACGTATATATACACTATGAGTCAGAATCAACTCGCTGTCAATGGGTTACCAAGCAAATATTTTACCAGTAAGTCCAGCATCATTGACACTTCTTCCTTACTAGGGCCAATCAGCATAATGTCATCAGTGTAATAGACCAGTGTGACATCTTGTGGAAGGGAAAGGTGATCAAGGCCCCTGTGGACTAAATTATGACATTGGGCTGGAGAGTTGATATAGCTTTGAGGAAGGACATTGAAGGTGTATTGTTGGCCTTGCCAGCTGAAGGCAGACTGCTTCTGGTGCTCCTTCAAAACAGGTATGGAGGAAAAGGTATTAGCCAGGTCACCAGCTGCCTACCAGGTACCAGGGGATGTATTAATTTGTTCAAGCAAAGAAACTACATCTGGAACAGCAGCTGCAATTGGAGTCACCAACTGGTTAAGTTTTTGATAATCCACTGTAATTCTCCAAGATCCATCTGTTTTTTGCACAGGCCAAATAGGCTAATTGAATGGGGATGTGATGGGAAACACCACCCCTGCATCCTTTAAGTCCTTGGTGGTGACACTAATCTCTGCAGTCCCTCCAGGAATACAATATTGCTTTTGGCTTACTATATTCCTAGGTATGGGCAGTTATAATGGCTTCCACTTGGCTTTTCCTACCATAATAGCCCTTACTCCATTTGTCTGAGATCCAGTGTGGGAGTTCTGCCAGTTGCTGAGTATCTTTCCCAATTATGCACTCTGGAACTCGGGAAATCACTACAGGTTGGGTTAGGGGACCCACTGGACCTACAGAGAGACAGACATGAGCTAAGAGTCCATTAATAACCTGACCTCCATATGCCTCCACTCTGACTGGTGGGCCACAGTGATGTTTTGTGTCTCCTGGAATTAATATCAGTTAAGAGCCAGTGTCCAGTAATCCTCAAAAAGTCTGATTACTTCCTTTTCCCCAGTGAACAGTCACTCTCGTAAAAGGCCATAGATCCCTTTGGGGAAGGCTGGGAGAAAGATTAACAGTATAAATTTTGGCAGTGTAGTGAGGTCCTTCCTCAAGGGGACCCAGGCTCCCCTTCATTCAAGGGGTTGTGGGTCTTTAAACTCACCCAAGTCTGGGAATTGATTTAGGGGCCATGACTCTCTATTCTGGTGATTTGCGTTAGACTGCTTTTCACTTGACCTAGAATTCTTATGCTTGTATAGATCAAGTAAATATTTAGTAGATTTCCTATCTATTTCACTCCTATGGATACCATGACTATGTAGCCAATGCCATAAGTCCATATGAGTCAGACTGTTCTGATTACTGCTTTGACTCTGCTGTCCATTATGGTAACCATGCCCACGTTGTCTTTGTCGGTTGAGCGCCACCACTCGGTCCCTACCACCATGGGGTCCAATCAGCCCCATTATAGTTAGGTGTCTTAGTTCAGTTAGAGCAGTTCCCACTGTCAAATCTGACTTACATAAAATAGCAATCACAGCAGTCTTCAGTGATGCTGGGGCTCCCTTCATAAATTTGTTCCTCACTGTTGTGATAAAATGTGTGTCCTCTGGGCACCCCATGTATGGGTCTCTGTGTCTAACCTGATAAATCCACTCTAACATGCCAATTACCCTAAGCCTTTGGATACCTTCTACAGTATACTAAGGCAGGTCTGGTACTTCAGCTTGATTTAGTGTAGGCCATCGCATAATCCATACTTCAGCAACTCAGTGAAATAAAATATTAGATCCTTTCCTAACCTCTCAAACTGGAACACTGAATGAAGAATCTGTGCTTAGTGGACCTGTATCAGTGAATTCAGACTGATTCATCTTTACGTTCCTTGCACCATTGTCCCACACCCTTAATAGCCACTCCCACATATATTCCCCAGGTTTCTGTTTGTACCTATTAGAAAAATCAAGCAGTTCTTTTGGAACATAGTGTACCTCACTCTGGGTCACACTTTGTACTTCAACTTTTGAGGTTTGCTAATTCTAGTTATAGGTCTAGAAGCCAAAATGGGTGGTAGGGATGTGTTTTGAGAACATTCAGCATTGTCTTGTAAGTCATTTGCCTTAGACGATGCCCTAAGCAATGACTCAGACAGAGGCTCTTTAGACGTAGCTGGGTTAATTTCATCAGATGAGGTGGAGGGGCGAATGGTTTTACTGGGGAGGGTGGCTTAGCAGACAAAGATGGAGTAATCTCTTCAGATGGGCGCGAGAGGCCTGGTTCTGTTGGCAGTAGTGATTCAATAGAATTTAGGGGCTCAGGCCCTGTTTCCGGATTATCTGCCCATATGTCCCCATCCCAAGTTTCAGGATCCCATTTCTTCCCAATCAATGCCCTCACTTTAAGTTCAGACAGCACTCAAGTTTGGGAATTCAGTTGGCATTGTAATTCAGCCACTCTTATGATAAGACTCTGAGTGTGGCTTTCTGCAGTATCAGCTCTGTTACTACAAAATATAAAGCTTTCTTTCAAGGCACAAGTGGAAACTTTGAGGTCATTTATGCAGCATTCGATCTTTGACTCTAAAGCCCTGAGCTCATCTCTTTCTTCCACCACTTTGTCTAGTAAAAGTAGGACCAACCAACCAGCTTCCTTATACTTCTTATTATGACAAAATTATATAAAAGTATAAAACATGTGATTACCCAGAGCCTCACCTTTCATCAGTATCTGATCTGTTGATGGTGATATTTTGCATATTGCTATTACCTCATGCCACGGATTAACAGTGCCCTGTTTACTACTGGAAGCAGAATCATCAACATCACTAGGACTAACCAGACTTGAAAACCAATTTAGAAAACTCATCCTTATAATTTTGTTTCTCTAGAACCACTCCCTGTACCAAATGTCTTAGGCTGGGTACTCTAGAGAAGCAAAACCAGTAAAACATATAAATATACATTGTTGTTGTTAGGTGCCGTCAAGTCAGTTTCGACTCATAGCAACACTATGCACCACAGAACAAAACACTGCCCAGTCCTGAGCCATCCTCACAATCGTTGTTATGCTTGAGCCCATTGTTGCAGCCACTGTGTCAGTCCATCTCCTTAAGGGTCTTCCTCTTTTTCGCTCACCCTGTACTTTATGAAGCATGATGTCCTTCTCCAGGGACCAATCCCTCCTGACCTGACAACATGTCCAAAGTATGTAAGAAGTACTCTTTCCATCGTTGCTTCTAAGGAGCATTCTGGTTGTACTTCTTCCAAGACATAAATATACATAGATTTATATTAAGAAAATGGCTCATGTGATCGAAGAGGCTGGAACATCCCAAGTCTGTGGGTCAGGCTGGAGGCTTCTCCTGATTTATATAGCTGCGGGGTCTGGTGAACCCAAGTTCAGCAAGTAAGACAGCATGGCTCTGGCTCAAAGGCTGTGAAGATTGACAAATCCCAAGATCGGCAGGCAAGATGGCAGGTAAGCGGCTAGCTCAAGTCCCAAGAACTGGAGGTCAGATGAACAGGAGCCAGCTGCAGGATCCCCTGTGAACAAAAGCCCAAGAGCCTTGCCAGAAAGTCTACCTATATTGGATGCAGGCCAGGCCCACAAGGAAACGCTCTTTCAACTGTTTGGCTACTCACAGTAAATCTTATCATGGAGGTGATCACATTATATCATACTTCATCATGGAGGTGATCACATCATTATACAACTGCGAAGTTACATCATAACTCCCACATCACTGAGAATCATGGCCCAGCCAAGTTGACACACAAACTTAAAAATCACAATAAACAGGAATTAGTTTTCAAAATGTTTAAATTAATCTTCAAATTCACAAAATTAGAAAAATACCAAAACAATTCCAAGAAAAGAAGAAAACCAAAAGACCAACCCACTGCCTGCAAGTTGATTCTAACTCATGGTGACCCCATGTGTTACAGAGTAGAACCACTCCATAGAGTTTTCTTGGCTGTAATCTTTATGGAAGCAGATTGCCAGGCCTTTCTTCCACAGCACTGCTGAGTGTATTCAAACCGCCTTTAGTCATGGTGAGCAAACTGCTTGCACCACCCAGGGACCTTAAGAAAAGGAGAAGGAAGGGATTAATAATAATGAAAAAATTATTTAGGAAATATATAATAGTTAGAACTATTTTCAATATCCAAGAACTTATATTTTTAGCTAATGTAACTAAGGAAAAAATAAGGAAAGTTAAATATAAAATGAGGAATGTAAAGGAAAATTAACTGTAGAGAAAGAAACTAAGGAAAACTTGTGGAAACAATTTGCTGAAGTTTATAAACTAGAAAACTTGAATGAAATGTTTATTTTTAAAGGAATATACAACGATGAATCTGGCTTCATAAGAGCTGATGAATTAAATGAGCTGATAAATAATTGAGAAGTACTCTAGAAATATTTCAGGTGAATATGGTATCAGAATTAATCCTCTCAAACGTTTGTGGAACTAGTATGTCAAACAAACAAACCAGTTGCCTTCGAGTCGATTCTGACTCATAGCGACCCTATAGGACAGAGTAGAACTGCCCCATAGGGTTTCTAAGGAGCGTCTGGTGGATTTGAACTGCCGACCTTTTGGTTAGCAGTCGAACTCTTAACCACTACGCCATGAGGGTGCCATTTAAACTAGTCCAGGTTATGGGGGGAAAAAAGGAACGCTTACATCTTGGCTTCTAATTCTCGGTAAATACAACATCATGTTTGGAATTCATCCACATCTTTCTAAAAGGGTTTATGAGATGGTTTTGCACACTAACTCAGGTTCCTAAAGAAGAATGTCTTGCCATCTTATCCATATATTGCTGCACCTCCCATTTACATGACCTAAGAAACCAAATGGGTCCAGTTAACAGCCGTATCACCCTACTAAATGCTGTTTCAGGGTCCCTGGATGGTGCAAATGGTTAAGCACTCCTCTGCTAGCCCAAAAGTTGGTGGTCCAAACCCACCCAGAGGCACCTTATAAGACAGGCCTGGCGATCTGCTTCCAAAAGGTCACAGCCTTGACCTATGGAGCAGTTCTACTCTGACACACATGCGGTCACCATGAGCAGGAACCAACTGGACAGCAACCAACAACAACAAATGCTGCTTCACCCCACTCACAATGGCCTGCAAACCTCTCTCGGTGGTTTAGACACAGTTTGCCTCCTCAGAGTGAGAGATAAGCCATGGTCTTCCAGAGCTCTGGGATCCTATTCACACAGCTCCATATGCCAGGTCAAGAGAGTCTCTGAGAGGGAAGACTGAGTCACAATTCCTTCCTTTCTCTTGGCTTTGCTTTGGAATTGCCCCAGATTTACACAATTTGACCATTCTCCCCTCCATTTAGATGGTTCTTGAAGAACTACCAGTATGTTCTGATGTTTCACTTTAGATGGTTCTTGAAGAACTACCAGTATGTTCTGATGTTTCACTTTGCCTTGAGGACATCAACAAGAACCCCCACCTGTTCCCCAATCTGTCCCTGGATTTCAGTCTCTGCATTACCTTTCCCAGTGACCACAAGACCGTAGAGAATGTCCTCTTTGGGCTTTCTGGATGGAGTCAGACACTCCCTAATTACAAATGGCAGAGACAGAACAAATCTATTGCCATCATTGTGGGAATCAAGTCAGTATTTTCAGCAGAGGTTGGAACCCTGCTGGAGCTCTACAAAAGCCTGCAGCTCTGTGGGTTGTGAGTCCTGAACAGAGAAGATCAACCTCATTGTCATCGAGTTGATTCTGACTCATAGAGAACCTACAGGACAGAGTAGAACTGCCCCATACGGTTTCCAAGGATCGGCTGGTGGATTCTAACTGCTGACTTTTTGGTTAGCAGCTGTAGGTCTTAATCACTGCACCAGATCAGGTCTTCCCCAATATTCCTTCCCATCTGATCAAAGAAAAGTGGAATCTGGAAATACGTATCCTGTGAGAGTTATAAACAGATCCAGGGGAATTCATCAGGTTATGAGGTTAGAGGAAAGGAGGAAGTTTAGGGGTTCAAACCCACCAGCAGCACTGTGGAAGAAAGTCTTGGTGATCTGCTTCTAAAAGATTACAGCTGAGAAAACCCTATGGAATAGTTCTACTCTGTAGCACCAAACAGCAACAGGTTTGGGTTTTTGTTTGTTTAGGAAGTTTAGAATTGAGGAAACTAAAGTGGAAGATTAGTGAAAAAGAGAAAGACCCTCTATGAGACGGATTGACACAATGGCTTGCAACAATGGGCTCAAACATAACAATGGTTGTGAGGATGGCACAGGACCGGACAGTGTTTCATTCTGTTGCACACAGGGTCGCTATGAGTTGGAACTCACTCCATGGCACCTAACAACACCACCATCACGTTCTATATTTCTCTGTCTCTAGCCAGCACCTCACCTTGGCAACATTCTTCACCTGGCCGAGTTGCTGCCTCTTCCCTTGTTGTAAAATTACTTGGTTAGCCAGAAGCAATTTCAAGAGGATCCCATGCTGGTGAATCTGGCATTCTGCATATCCATGGATAGTCATCCAGGCAGAGCATGGCTTGGTTAACCTATGGGTGTGTGGCCAGATAACACCCAGTTCATTCTGGGAAGCTGAGTTCTTATGATTATTTGATGACCCATAATTGAACAGTCCATCTCTATGGGGTGCCTGTTGGCCAGCCAGAAGCTGTTTCTCAGAAAGAGAATAGTTATTGGTAGAAGTAGGCATGACTTTGCTCTGAGATCCTGGGTGTCTGTGCTGTGATTCTCCTGTGGGGGCTTCCTGAGGCAGGGTCTCTCCTCCCCACATGGCCTCCCTCATGGTTTTTCCACGTAACCTCCACAGATAGGTAGCTGAACTTCTTTTGGGTAGTTAGAACCCATGTTCTCTACATTTCTGACTTCACCAAACTCTCCTTTCATCACCTTTGTGTTAATTGTATAGTGCAGGGTTTAGCAAATTACAGCCTGTGGGCCAAATCCAGTGCACTGCCATGTTTAGCAGGAGAGGAGTGGGAGAAAGCTGCCAAAGTATTCCATAACAGATAAAGAAAATCAATGGGAATAGGGGTAAGGTGGGCAAGTTTGGTAAGAAATGTGAAAAGGTTTACAGGGGCTGTGAATTGTTGTAAGACCAGCCATTTATTCTCACTCAAACCATCAAACTCCAATAGTAGATTGTCTTAAAAACTCCAAATATCATGTGTCTTATCCATGGGTGTCCTGAAGCTCAATGGCCAAGTGCACCCCGTCATTTAAATTTCCCAAGTCCCCAAATGTTACAAACCTGAACTCCTTCATTTTTAAAGGTAATGCATTGAAATGTTAGTCTGCATCTGTGTATTGGTGAAGACTAATTTATATGCATAGGAGCAAAAACCTAACTAAAATTAACTTAAGGGAAAGTAGTTTAACACAAGATGTGAAGAGAGATGAAAAGATTCAACAAGGGAAGTTATCAGCTCACCTGACTGGACCTTTGAGGAACAGATCATATCCGGACAAAACTACATGCTGCATAAGAAAATGAGGGGGCCAGGGGCACATCTAGTTCTGCCCACCTCACCCCCACTCTGCTATCCTCCCAGTTGGTCTCACACCCCGGCAGCCTCTCCTACGTTGTGCTCTCCTGAAGCTCCATTTCCCAGAGCTCCAGATCTGGGAGGAAACAAGCCCTGTCGATATCCCCATCCCTACCCAGTTCCAATAAATTGTCCTCTACCTGGCTGCCGTTGACCGCGATAGGGTCATGTGTCATCCTGGGACCAAGGATATAGGGGGAGTTAGAATACGTAGATTGGCTCAGACCGAAGTTCCCAAGCTCCCCAACCCCCACAGATATGGAGTGGAGGCAGCCCTACAGCAAAGCTGTTGGGACCAGGAAAGAGCTGTCCGTAGGTTAAATCCAGAGTCTGTTAACAGGAAGCACAACTCATTCTCCACCCTTCTTCTCCCCCCTCACCACCGCCATCAGTTCCCATCTAGTTGATCCCGATTCATGGCAACCCCATGTGTGTCAGAGTAGAATTGTGCTCCATAGAGTTTTCCATGGCTGATTTTTCAGAAGTAGATCACCAGGTCTTTTCTGAGGTGCCTCTGGGTGGACTCGAACCTCCAACTGTTCAGTTAGCAGCCAAGAGCATTATATTTGTGAGGGCCATGAACAATATAAGATTGGTCCTGCCCACATAGGACTCTGGGAGAGAACCAGAGTACCTTACTGAGCAAGAGACCTGGGCCAAGAAAAAATCCTCCAAACACCTGACTTCATGGTAAAGGTCAATTGAAACACATTAACTAGTACAACAACAAGCCCACCTGTCATAGATTAAACTTTTTTTCCTGATTCCCCTGTACGTATCCTTGCATGTAGGCACATTGTTCTCTCTCCAAGTTAGATGGTATATAAACCCACACCTCACACTGCCCTACATGGACTTCTACCCAGGTGACTCTGTGTCGTTGTCACAGGAATCTTGGTGTCAACCTCTGTCTGTAAGTTCCCTAATAAAGCTAGAACTAATCAACCTGGCTTTTTCCACATTTTTTTTGGGGGGGATCTGACCTGTGTTCCTTGGAGCCACTCCTGCCACTGGTCCAGTGGGGTGCAGAACTGCAGTGCGATTAATTACTTTTGTGTGTGGCCTGTCTAGCCATGGTCTTGTAACTCCCACCCAGGTGATTGGGCGGGACTATGTGATAGGGTGATTGTGGCCTACCAAGGGGATTGGTCAGTTTTGCCTTAAAAGAGAGCCAATTCCAGAGCAGAGAGGAGGATTATACCACCACCAAGGAAGGCGAGACCTGGCAGCAGGAGATGGCACGGTGGGCTTCCTAGCCCACGGAGAGAGAAAGCTGAGTGCCTGTGGGCAGAGACTGAAGGCCAGGGAGAGGCATGCCTGTGAGCATGGCTGGGAAGAGGTTATCCTGATGGAAAACTGTATCCTGAGCGTCCCTGAGCCTGAATTGTAACGTGTTACTTCCCTAATAAACCCTATAACTGTGAATATAGTCTGTAATTTCTGTGTGGCCTTTGCAATGAATTATCAAACCCAGTAGAGAAGCGTGAGGGACGGTTGGTGTCAGAGTTGGTAAAGATCGCAGAGAGAGAAGGCGTGTCTGATCTCTGCCTCATAGAAATCAGCCTTGGGCTGTTGATCTTGGTTCTCCTTCCCCCTTGTGAAATTAGAGGAGGTCAGATACCGCCCCACACCATTTTTACAGGCACCATTTGCTCCACCTAGGGACACCACCCTTCTTCTCAGTCACTCCGTGACCTTCTGCTATAAAGTTTCCTTTCCCACCACTCCTAAAATTGCTCTGTCTGAAGTTCTTCAAGGATGTCCAGAAAATGCCAGATCCTTCCAAATCCACATGAATCCTTTTCCTTCCTGATCTAGTGAAACACTTTCTTTCCCTCTGGCTTTGGTGACATGACACTTATCCCCCCAGTTATTTGTTCATCATATGTTTATTGAGTAATTACAATGCGTCCTAGGCTGTGACCAAGATGGGCCTGTTTCTTCCACTCAGGATCTAGTGCAGGGACACAGGCAATGAGCCTGCTGCCAAGGTACTCTCAGTGTAAACTAATGTCCCCAAAGAGCATGTTTCTCATTAAGAATCTAAAGTCAAATCTATAAAAAGTAATCTAACAATCACACAAACCCAAACCTGTTGTCACCAAGTCGATTCCAACTCCATGTGTGACAGAGTACAATTGAGCTTCATAGGATTTTCTTGGCTATAATCTTTCTGGAAGCAGATTGCCAGGCCTTTCTTCCATGGCACCACTGGGTGGGTTTGAACTGCCAACCTTTCAGTTAGTAGCCACGTGCAAACTGTGCCACCTAGAAATCTATCTAACAAGTAAATGCTACTTAATTGATTGTATTAAAATTTCCTGTGTACAAATTAGCACTAAGAAAAAAGAAAACAGATGGACCTAATGTTAGATATAAAACTAACCTTAATAAAATAATATTTTATAGTATCAAATTTAATATAACATTAAAAGGATAATCTCTAGTGTAGGTGACATCTCTTTCTTGAGTGTAAATACTAGAAGAAAAAAAGTAAGTATAAAACATTAATCACTCAGCTTAGATTACTTCTTTAGATTTTAACATAAAAAATGAATAAATATGGTATATAGAAACTGAGGTGTGTAATGAAAAGTAAATATCTCCTTTCTTGTCACATGAAACCCCATCTCTCACTCACAGAACAACCTACTCTTCACACTATGTGTTTCTCAAAAGGATTTAATGAAGAACAGTTTGGGCAGAACACAAAGTATCACAGTTCAGAACAAGAACACATGGTTGATGATGAAGAGAGATGCTGGTAGCCTCAGGGCTGTTTCTTGGTGAAGACTTCTCAAGGGCCACAGCACTCGGCTTCTTCAGCACTCCCTTCTCTTTTTCATCTAGATTTCAGGACGTCCTTCTTGGCTCCTGGCTCTCTCTGCTTCCCTGGCCAGCCTGTCTGCCCTCAAGGCCGCAGCCAGTCTCTCCCTTGCTTTCTTCACTTTCTGAGTCTGTCTCCTGATATCTATAGAAGTTACCAGTTGTCCACTGAGGGTCTGTGAGAGATACAGACCCACCCCTGGGATGATCTCTGCCAAATCTGAGGGCTGGCCAGGGGTGGGTTCCGGGTGGGTGCATGGACCTCCATCACCGACATGGCCCAGGGACTCACCAGGACCACCTGGTGTAATTATTTTTAATGTATTTGTGAAGTCCAAAGTATTTAACGGTTCTCCTGCACTGCTGCACGCCTGGAGCCCCTGCAGCCTCCTGTATGCGGACACTTGCTGGAGCTTCTTCAACTTCTCCTCCCATTGACTGCACCTGACCTCATTGCCTGGGTGGGACGTGACTCTAGTAACGGGCCTCGGGAATATACAGCTGGTCAACCTCAGAGGGATTTTAGAACTTAAACCTGGTTTACACTTGGTCTCGGTTTCATGCTCATGTTTCCTCTGTGAAGTCTTAGCCAACATATTTCTCTTGAGTTTACCCTTTAAAAACAAAATAAAATGTGAAAGTTTAACAAAATGGGGAATTAAGGCTCCCACTTCCCTCTCGCCCTGGAGATATGTGTTTCAAATTGTACCATGCATAATCGGGAGAGTGCGTCAAAACTCAGATGGCTGGACCCAACATCAGAGGTTCTGATACAGTAGGTCTGGGGTGGGGCCTGGGAATTTGCATTTCTGAGAAGTTCCTAGATGATGCTGATGTTGCTGTTACAGGCACCGCATGTTGAGAACTGGATCTTGGGTATCATCAACCAGATGTGAGTCAAGGACAGAAAACTAAAGGTCATTAAACCAAAAACCCAGACCAGTTGCTATCAAGTTGATTCTGACTCATGGCAACCCATGTGTATCAGAGTAGAACTGTGCTCCACAGGGATGTCAATGGCTGATCTTTCAGCAGTAGATCACCAGGCTTTTCTTCTTAGAAGCCTCTGTGTAGACTCGAACTGCCAACCTTTCAGTTACCAGTTGAGCATGTTAACCATTTTCACCACCCAAGGACTCCAATTACCCAGTCAATTCCAGACCGTGTTTATTGAGTAATTACAATGCATCCTAGGCTGTGACCAAGATGGGCCTGTTTCTTCCACTCAGGATCTAGTGAAGGGACACAGGCAATGAGCCTGCTGCCAAGGTACTCTCAGTGTAAACTAATGTCCCCAAAGAGCATGTTCCTCATTAAGAATCTAAAGTCAAATCTATAAAAAGTAATCTAACAACCACACAAACCCAAACCTGTTGTCACCAAGTCGATTCCAACTCCATGTGTGACAGAGTACAATTGAGCTTTGAGGATGTTACTTTCTTCCCATTCCTGTCACTGAAAACACCACATGATGGTACCCCCAACCTATCATCATTTGGACACATGGGTCACAGATTTCTTTGTATCTCAACGCTTGGCATTTTCTGTATCTTTTTTTTTACTATACACTACATCACCATCTAGTTTTCATAGTTCCATTAATGCCTGTCTCCAAAAAGAATCACATACTACTACACCCTTAAATACTCATTCCCACACCCAGGTCCCATCTTCACCAAATATTCTCCTGCTCATAAATTTTAAAAAATAACAAAACACCATATGCCTACCACAAATTTCCACACTTCTATTTTTTTACACAAAGACTTCCACTATAAATAACCATTCCTGAAGTAAACAGTTACTCCAGTCTAGGATCTCTTCATCTAATTCTTTTCTTCTCTCCTCCTACTTATTAGTCTTGGATTCCATGGTCCACCATTTCAATCACCCCCTGACTATGATCCCAAATTCTTTGTTTCTCAAGTAGCATTGGTTGCTGTTGATTTTCTATTAACCATGGATACAATATGCTACTTGTGTGCTTTTTCTTTAGTGTTGATCCTAGGTCCGTGTGTAATCAAGACATAGCAGGAATTTGGGGTGATCCAAAGAGGGAGACTTACAAGGTAGATACGATGAGGAATAAGGAATTTGTTACACCTTCTCTATTGTTATATACAAATAAATTTGCTTCCCTTCTTAACTCAAACCATTTTGGGTCTCATCCTTTCATCCCAATAAACTTGTTGTCAACCCTATGTACAACAGAATGAAGCACTGTCCATTTCTGTGTCATCCTCACCATCACCAGCATGTTTGAGTGCATCATTGCAGCTATTGTGCCAACCCATCTCGCTGAGGGTCTCTGTTGCTGTCATTGGTCCTCTACTTCACCAAACATGTCCGTCTCTAGTGATGGATTTCTCCTGATGATGTATCCAAAGCAAGCAAGTTAGAAATTGTTCTATTGTGATCCATAAAGTTTTCATTGGTTAATTTTTTGAAGTAGATCACCAGGCCTTTCATCTTAGTTTGTCTTAGTCTGGAAGCTCTGCTGAAATCTGTCCACCATGGGTCACCCTGCTGGTATTTGAAATACCAGTGGCATAACTTCCAGCATCACAGCAACGTGAACACTACCACAGTATGACAAAACTGACAGAAGGTGGTAGTCAATAAATTTATGTCTCCAATAAAAAAAAAAAAAAAAACTCTTCGCTTTTGAGTCGATTCTGACTCATAGCGACCCTATAGGACAGAGTAGAACTGCTCCATAGAATTTCCAAGGAGCAACTGGTGGATTCAAAACTGCCAACCTTTGGGTTAGTAGCTGTAGTTCTTAACCACTGCACCACCAGGGCTCCAATATTCACCTATATCTCCCATACTTTCAATCTCGTCTCTACTGGATCTTCTCTCAGTTTTTAAATACACACAAATCCCTCCAATCTACAAACCACTCCTCATTCATCATTCCTTGGCCTTCTCCCTGTCCATGTCCCCTCACGCCCTCTGCTTACCAGTGAAGTATTATGAACAGGTCCTGTACATTCAAATGTCTCCTACTTCCACACTGCTCCCCACTCCTCACACTCCCATTGTGTGGACGTTTACCTTTCTAAGCTCACAGGTCCTCTCTGTTATTAGTCTAATTTGTACTTTGCATTATTCATCTGACATGACCCATAGCAGAAAGAGACACTGTTGACCACCACTTCCTTTTGGAAGCCCACTTGTCCCTGAGATCCATTAGACCTATAGTGTCTTACTTTTGCCTGGCTACCTGCTCTGAGACAATTTCTGGCTCCTCTTCATGACCAACCCACAAAGATGGATACTTCTCAGAAGTTAGTCCTGCTCTCATATCTATTCTCATCCACATACTCCTACAAGGCAATATCATCCATTTTCCTTGTTCAAATACCATTAATCATATAAAAATTTCCAAAGAATCAGCATAGATCTGACTTCGACATAGAGACCCAAAAGTCACCTGCCCACTTACCACATCAGTGATAATATTGATACCTCAACTCACAGTGGCCAGGTCCCAAATTGAAATAACTATCACCCCAAATAACTCACTCTCCCCTCAGTGTCCCCAAATTCATTTGTTGTAAAACCTGAGTGTCATTATGGACACACCATTACCCCACAACTTTGTATCAATTAACTGTCCATCAACTCTCCTAAATCCATCTACAGATTCCTCACATTTGAATAATTCCTAATCACCTTTCAGGCCTCATTCCAAATATCATTTCCACAGAGTGATCTTTCCTGATCCAGCAGCCTAAATGACAAAACTGTTTTCTCTGTGTTGATATTTTTCCGTTTTTCCTGATATATGTATAATCATCTATTTTTTTTTCATGTTGTTCTTTCTTACTAAATTGGATTCTCCATGAGGACAAGATTAATACGGGTTTTTCAAACGTTTTGCATAACAGTGCTTACATATGACTTTATACATAGAAAGGACTCAGATATATTTATTGAAAGAATAAATTATTCGATCTCTAAAAATTTACTTCCTAAAATATTTCAAGTCAATTCGCTTAACTTCGTTATACAATGATATAATTTATGAGTAGTACACTGCAATAAATTATTAATTATTGGCTAAGATTCCAAATCCTTTCTCCCTGTAACCAAATCACAAGACTCTAATCATAATAACCATCCAATTATTGTGGCGTTGACCCTGATCATGGTGATCCCATGTGTGTCAGAATAGAACTGTTTTCCTTGGCTGATTTTTTGGAAGTAGATTGCCAGGACTTTCTTCTGAGGCATCTCTGGGAGGACTCAATCCTTCCAACCTTTGGGGTTGCAGCCAAGCTCTTAATCATTTGTACTACTCAGAGACAATAAACATCAATACCTAGAAAATAACCTTTTGTAAGATATCCTCAAACTTTAAAGTAAACTGTCTTCTAACTTAAAAAAAGATTTTACAAAAGGAGAAAATATACAAATAGACACACTTACTGTCAATATTACCAGTGGTCATGAAGATAACGTGGGACTATTCTGTTATACGCAACGTTACCATGCATTGGAGCCAACTCATTGGCAACTAACAACACTCAATATGGATTCGATACTTACCAGAATAGGCTGGCTTGGAAAACAGGTTGGTGCAGGTTCAGCCATGGTCTCAGAGATGTTCTGCTGGCCACTCTGCTGAGATGTGGAGAGCTTGTGTCTTGCTGGAAAATGCAGTGACTTCTGCATCCGACTACCCTTTTATGGAGTAAGAGAGTAGGAAACATAATAAGCCCATAACTCAGAGGAGACATCTTATCTCCTATCCGTGGGACTTGAGTAATTCCAAACTTTTATAAAGAAACACAAAAATGTAGGGTATTGACCCTGTCAGATAGTGTTGGTTGATGAAAAAGTTTGAGTCATTTGTGTGTTTGTTTGGAGAGGTAGTATTTGCAGTTTTTTTTTTTTGTTTTTTTTTAATATTTTATTGTACTTCAGGTGAAGGCTTACAGAACAGATAGTTTCTCATGTAACAGTAACACACATGCTGTTTTATGACATTGGTTAACAAC
>NW_004443993.1:4528486-4536718 GCF_000243295.1 Trichechus manatus latirostris
AGATTAGTCCAAAGGACTAATGGACCACAGCTACCAAGGCCTCCACCAGACTGAGTCCATTACAGCTAGATGGTGCCTGGCTACCAACACTGACTGCTCTGACCGGGATCACAACAGAGGGTTCCGGACAGAGCTGGAGAAGGATGTAGAACAAAATCCTAACACACAAAAAAAGACCAGATTTACTGCCTGACAGAGACTGGAGAAACCCCGAGAGTATGGCCCCCAGACACACTTTTAGCTCAATGGTGAAATCACTCCTGAGGTTCACTGTTCAGCCAGGGATTGGATAGGCCCATAAAACAAAACGGGACTAACAAGGCACAGCAGTCCAGGGACAAGGACTAGAAGGCAGAAGAAGACAGGAAAGCTGGAGATAGGGAACCCAAGGTTGAGTAAGGACAATGTTGACATGTAGTGGGTTTGTTAACCATTGTCATAGGGCAACATGTGTACTAACTGTTTAATGAGAAACTATTTTGTCCTGTAAACCTTCAATTAAAGTGAGAATAGCAGCACAACTGGAAGAACGTAATTGACGTAACTGAATTGTATATGTAGAAATTTTTGAAATAGTGTATCTTTGGCTATGTATATTTTCACCAAAAAAAAAAAAAAAAAGGTCCTCCAAGGCCTAGAAGGGAGCGTGTTGACCTGTCGTGGGGTTGTTAACCAATGTCATAAAACAATATGTGTACTACTGTTTAATGAGAAAATGTTTGTTCTGTAAACCTTCACCTAAAGTACAATAAAAAAAATTTTTTTAGATGTGTCTCTTTATGTCTCTTTGCGTAACTTCTTTTGTATTGGATATTTTTATTATTGCATTGTTCCCACTATAAAATTGTTAGTTTTACAATCATATACAAACTTTGTATAGTTACACTAATGATTCCATCACAGAAACTTGACGTGTTACACCCACTCTTCATTTATCGATGTGGCTAGGTACCAAAGACCAAAAGTTATGTGAAAATTGGCTTTATGTGAAAATCAGTGTTATGCAAAAATGGAGGATGACCACATCGGATCAGAAATTGGTGGATGACTACATGATCACATAACTTCCAAACCACTGAGAATCATGGCCAAAACAAGTTGACACATAACCATCGCAGCCAGTGTTACTCTCCTCGCACCTCAGCATTTGTTATTGCCAGATGTACGTCGTTAATGTGCAAAATAGTAGATTTTTTACTATTGTCGTAAATGCACAACGTCAGATAACGAGATAGTTGATAAATGAGGAATAGGTGTACAATCTAATGCAAGTAATTACTTTTATCACTCCCCCAAACACTAATGGAGCCCTGGTGTCACAGTGGTTAAGCATTTGGCAGCTAACCAAAAGGCTGGCAGTTTGAATCCACCAGCCGCTTCTTGGAAACCCTATGGGGCAGTTCTACTTTATCCTATAGGGTTACTATGAGTTGGAATCCACTCGATAGCAGTGGGTTTTTGAAACACTGATAGTTTAGAATACATATAATTCTATTTTTTCCCATTCCAGCCTATTGTAATATTGTGGTCATATATTTTAATTCTACTTATATTTTAATATCCATGAGACATCTTGACTACTGCTTCACACAGCAATATAAATTTATATTTATCTATATATCATCTTTTCTGGGGCTTTTCACTCCTTCCTGCACTTTCAGTTTTCAATCTGGGACCATTTTCCATTAAACTGAAGAATTCTCTCTAGTATTTTTTTTCCTAATAAAGACTGCTAACAATGATATGTGTCAGTTTATGTTTTTCTGACGACATCTTTACGTCACCTTTATTTTGGGTCACTATTACTCCTGGGTATAGAATTCAGTTTGACAGGAGATTTAGCATTTTAAAAATGGCACTTCACTAACTACTAGCTTATTTTATTTTTGATCAGATGTCAACTGCCAACTTTTTCTTGCTTCTTTGACCTCTGGATTCTATTGGTTTCCAGATCATGATGTGGCTTGTTATTGTTCCCTGTGTATTTACTTTGCTTAGGGTACATTGAGTTTCTTGAATTTGTGGGCTCTCATTAATTTGGAACAGTCTTGTGGGTTTTTTTCTGATAATAATTCTTCCCCAATTTCTTTCTTCTCTCCTTTTAATCACATATTACTTGTTGCTTAAACTCTGTCCTATTTTTTCCAATGTTGTTCACCCTGTGCTTTTTTGGGTTGGAGGGATTTGCTCTTCACCTGTTATCCAGTCTACTAACCTGGGCTTTGGCTAGGTTCAGTCACTTAATTTCTTACTTTCTTAACTTCGGTTCTAAATAGAAAACAAAATAGCTTTAAAAAATGTAGAGGACATTGAGGTTATGTTAATGGTAGTGGAATATTGGAAAAAGAAAGCGAGAATGGTTGTATAACTTGAAGAATGTAATCAATGTTACTGAATTGTACATGTAGAAATTGTTGAGATGGCATATGTTTTGTTATGTATATTTTCATCACAATAAAATATTTTTAAGAAGAAAGAAAAAATATAGAAGAGCAGCTTCACCATCAAAGAGTAGAAAATTTTTTTTCAATGCAAAAAAAATGAAATATAAAGGAAAAAATTATAACTTGGATAGTATTAAGAAATACACCAGTTAGAGGGAAGGAATGGAAAACCATAAACTAGAATAAGATATTTTCATTAGCTCTTGCCAATATACATCAAACCAGAATATATAAAGAATTCTGACAAATAAAAAAGAATACTGAAAACTCACTAGAAAAAAGGATAAAAAATTTGAATATACACTACAAAAAAGAAAAGGGAATGGCCAATAATAATATGAAAATAAAGGGCTTAATCTCTTTCGTTTCAGGAAAATGCTAATTAAAATCACAATGAGATACAATTACACACACAACAGTTCAGTTAAAATGAAAAGTCTGGCAGCTCACGTCTGATCGTAAGTAAAATAAGCTAGAAGTCAGTGAAGTGCTGGCAAAGCTATGGCGTAATCATATCATTTATGTATGGAGCAGACTGTACTAATAAACGTATAACTCATATGATTCAATTCTACGGATGCCTTGTCACATTTTTAAGCTGTATTTTCAAAATTTTCACTCCTAGAGGTGCCATTATATTTTCCGAGTGATGTTTTAAATATTACAGTAGAAGCTGAGAAAGCTGGAACCTGTGTAAGTGGAAACCTGTCGGAGAAGGAAAACTCAAATATTTTCCACTAATAGAGAGTGACAGAAAAGCGGTAGGACTGCACCCTGTCAAAGGCGGAAAACTTGCGAGACCTGGAAAAACAAGGCAGTCCCGGCGAATTCCGGCTCTCACAGGCTTCAGTATATATATATTTTTATATTTTAAAGATAAATCAAGTAAGCTTTAAAAAAAGAAAATAGAGATTTACTAAAAAATATTTCACAGAGACTGTTATTTTATCTTTGCAAGCCTCTGGTTGAAGGTGTGAATAACCACAGTTTGTGGATCATGGAACAATTCAGAGTGATTAGGTCATTTCCCCTGGTCAACATATTGATTGTCTCTCCCACACACTCTTCCAATATTTACCTAATTGGTTTCTCCACCTGTAGCTGACACTAATCAGGCTCCATAATGTTAACCTATCTCCTTCAATATAGAAATAAAAACACCACATCTTCTGATTACTGCTTAATACATAAGGTAAAAATGAAACTCCTTTTTCTTACACGCACTAGCGATGGTTAGCATGGGTGTGTTTCACTGCACAGTATTAGAAAGCAGTTCCTCACGGAGCAAGGGCTGTGCCTAGGAGTCCCTGAGTAACACAAACGGTGAAGCACTCAGCTGCTAACTGAAAGGTTGGCTGTTCAAACCTACCCAGAGTCACCTCTGGAAAAAGGCCTGGCCATCTGCTTCTGAAAGGTCACACCCATGAAAACTCTACGGAGCCCAGTTGTATTCTGACATACCTGGGGTGGGCATTAGTTGGAATTGACGGCAAATGATTTGGGTTTTTGTTTAAGGGCTGTGCCTGCAACAAGTGAGGATGAAGAAAGGCAAGGACTTCCTCTCCCTGACCTCTGGCAGCTGGATGATGGGCACAGCCTGAGCCTGTCTGGTCAGAAACTTCCCAATAGGACGCTGGAACATGAGAGGTGAAGCAAGGGGTTGGATTATTTAGACAATAGCTGTCATGGTTCAGATAATCTGGAGAAGACAGTGGTGTAGCACTGAGTGACCAGGGTCAGTGAGTGGCCACTGGTGACATCACTAGGGGTGGGGACCCAGAAGCCCACTCATTAAGAGGGTCTTCACAGCCCTCCCTTTGCCTCCTTCCCTTCCCGTGGGAGAACATCACTATACCCTGCCCCCATGTTACTCACTGCCTGATCTCTGAGCCTGTCTTCCAAAAGTCCTCTTCGCTGTGAGAGCTGCCCCAAAGCTGGTCATATATTCTCTCATACTTAGGTAAAACAGATTCAGTTGCTGTTGCAGACAACTTCCCCAGAGAAAATGGGGGAATCCGGGTTTCATCATCCGGCATCATCTGAATTTGATTGGTGTTAGGCTCAGGGAATCTAGCTGAATTGTTCTCCACCGGGCTGTACATTGAAATCTCCTGGAGAGTTGAAAAATGCACTGATGGCTGCACCCCTGCCAGAATTCTTATGCCACTGGCCTGGGATGCAGCCTGGGCAACATTTGGAATTTTAAAATCCCCAAAGTTTGTAAAGGACAGCAGAGATAAGAAAGCACTCCTCTAGTCTGTCTGGAGGCTGTGGTCTTGGACTTTGACTTGCATTAAACACAGCTGATGATGTTAACACTGTGGATGTCTCGGTGAGTTCCAGACCACATGTGTCTGAATCGCTGTGGGTGGGACCAGGGCTTCAGAATTTTTTTTCAAGAACTCTAGAGGTTTCTAAGGAAAGTCAAGAATGAGAAAATTTCTATCATGCCAGGGTTTCTCAGGCTTTGCAGCACATTAGAATCACATGGGAAACTTTTAAGGCCTGGAGTCTGAGTCCCACACAGGATCAATTAAATTGATAGCTCTGAGAGTTGAGGCCCGGGCATGAGTGTTTTAAAATTTCCCCAGGTGATTGTAACATACAGCTAAGGCTATTGTCTTGGTTTCCTAGTGTTGTTAGAAATACCGCAAGTGGGTGGCTTTAAAGGATAGAAGTTTATTTTCTCATTAGTTCAGGAAGCTAGAAGTTTGAATCAGGGCACTGATCCTAGGAGAAGGCCCTCTGTGTCAGCTCTGGGGGAAGGTCCTTGTCTCTTTCAGCATCTGTCATGGATTGGGTTGTGTCCCCCAAAAATGTCTGTCAGCTTGGCTGGGTCATGATTCCCAGTGTTGTATGATTGTGTAATCTGATGTGATTTCCTTATGTGTTATAAACTCCATCACTATGATGAGATTATATGTGATCTCCTTATGTGTTGTAAATTCTGTCACTGGTATGAGGTTATACTGATGAGGTTGACAGGATTAGACAGTGTCTTAATGCAATCTCTTTTGAGATATAAAAGAGAGAAGCGAGCAGAGGCACATGGGACCTCATACTACCAAGAAAGCAGTGGCGGGAACAGAGCGCGTCCTTTGGACTTGAGGTTCCAGTGCACAGAAGCTCCCAGACCAAAGAAAGATTGATGACATGGACCTTCCTCCAGAGCTGACAGAGAAAGCATTCCCTTGGAGCTGACACCCTGAATTTGGACTTGTAGCCTACTGGACTGTGAGAGAATAAACTTCTCTTTGCTAAAGCCATCCACTTATGGTATTTCTATTAGAGCAGCACTAGATGACTAAGACAGTGTCTGTAGCCCCAGAATCTATAGCCCTGCCTTTCCTTGATTCCTTGGCAATGTTCATATGGCATCTGTCCCTCCTCCCACACCCTGTTTGTCTCTTTGTCTATATAGGTCTTTATATCACTCAGAAATGATTAGGTTTAGGACACACTATACATTGTCATCTGGAGCCCTGGTGGCACAGAGGTTAAGAGCTTGGCTGCTAACCAAAAGATCAGCAGTTCGAATCCACCAGCCCTCATAAACGTAACAAAAAACCCATTTTCAATATCTATGGTTAGAGGGGTCACAATTCCAACACATATTTTGGGGGGACACAATTTAATCCACAACACCTACTTACCAAGGCATTAAGAGATGGAGAAAGGTGACTTTATGACAATCAGTGGTGAACGAACTAATTAAATTATGCTCTGGGATCACCAGTATAAATAGACCCTCAAGATCAGTGACTTCAGGGATGAAGGGGCAACTACCATCAAGCAGTACCAAGGGCATGAAGAATTCAAGATTGTGGAATGAGATTGGTTTTTAGACTACAGAACAGCTTATGGAAGAGAATAAGAATCACTATATTCTGGATGATGGTTACCTCTATGTGTACGAAGAGCAAAAAGGAATCAGAAACAAAGGCCCGAAGGGGTTCATTTATTTATTTTTTATTGTGCTTTAAGTGAAAGTTTACTATTCAATTCAGTTTCTCACACAAAAATTTATACACACATTGCTATGTGACCCTAGTTGCTCTCCCTATACTGTGACAGAACACTCCTTCTTTCCACCCCGGATTTCCGGTGTCCATTCAACCAGCTCCTGACCTTCTCTGGCTTCTCATCTCACCTCTGGACAGGAGCTGCACATTTAGTCTCACGTAACTACTTGAGCTAAGAAACACACTCTTCCTGAGTATCACTTTATGTCCCACAGTCCAGTCTAATCTTTGTCTGAAGAGTTGGCCTTGGGAATGGTTTCAGCTCTGGGGCAACAGAGAGTCCGGGGGCCATGTCTTCCAGGGCCCTCCAGTCTCAGTCAAACCATTAAGTCTGATCTTTTTACTAGAATTTGAGTTTTGCACCCCACTTTTCTCCTGCTCTGTCAGGGACTCTCTGTTGTGTTCCCTGTCAGGGTGGTCATTGGTGATAGCCGGGCACCATCTAGTTCTTCTGGTCCCAGGCTGACGGAATCTTTGGTTTCTGTGGCCCTTTCTGTCTCCTGGGACTATATTTAACTTGTGTCTTTGGTGCTCTTCATTCTTCTTTGCTCCCGGTAGGTTAGGACCAAATGATGCATCTTAGATAGCCGCTTGCTAGCTTTTGAGACCCCAGACACCACTCACCAAAGTGGAATGCAGAACATTTTCTTAATAAGATTTGTTATGGAAATTGACCTAGATGTCCCCTGAAACCATGGTCCCCAGACGCCCGCCCCTGCTCCTCTGTCCCTCAAAGTGTTTGGTTGTAGGCAGGAAACTTCTTAGCTATTGGTTTACTCCAGATGTGCTGACTTCGCCTGTAGTGTATGTTGTCCTTCCCTTTACCTAAGATAATTCTTGTCTACTGTCTAGTAAGTGAATACCTCTCTCCCTCCCTTCCATACTTGAAACCATCAAAGAATGTTTTCTTCTGTGTTTTAACCTTTTCTTGAATTCTTATAACAGTGGTCTCATACAATATTTTTCCTTTTGCAACTGACTAAATTCACTCAGCATAATGCCTTCCAGATTCATCCATGTTATTAAGATGTTCCACGGATTCATCGCTGTTCTTTATCATTGCATGGTATTCCATTGTGTGAATATACCATAATTAGTTTATCCATTCTTCTGTTGATGGGCACCTAGGTTGTTTCCATCTTTTTGCTACCATGAACAGTGCTGAAATGAACATGGGTGTGCACATAGCTATTCATGTGATGGCTCGTATTTCTCTAGGATATATTCCAAGGAGTGGGATTGCTGGATCGTATGGTACTTCTATTTCTAGCTTTTTAAGGAAGGGCCAAATTGATTTTCAAAGTGGTTGTACTATTTTACATTCCTACCAACAGTGTATAAATGTTCCGGTCTCTCCACAACCTCCCCACCATTTATTATTTTGTGTTTTTTGGATTAATTCTAGCCTTGTTGGGGTGAGATGGTATCTCATTGTAGCATTGATTTGCAATTTTCTAATGGCTAATGATCGTAAGCATTTCCTCATGTCTGTTAGCCACCAGAATGTCTTCTTTGGTGAAGTGCCTGTTCATATCTTTTGCCCATGTTTTAATTGGGTTATTTGTCTTTTTGTTGTTGAGGTGTTGCAGTATCTTGTAGATTTCAGAGATTAGACACTGATCAGATTTGTCATAGCCAAAATTTTTTTCCCAGTCTGTAGGTTGTCTTTTTACTCTTTTGGTGAAGTTTTTTGATGAGCATAAGTTTTCGATTTTTAGGAGCTCCCAGTTATCTAGTTTCTTTTCTGGTGTTTGTGCATTGTTACT
>NW_004443993.1:4537727-4563000 GCF_000243295.1 Trichechus manatus latirostris
GTTCTACATTTTTCTCCAGCTCTATCCGGGACCCTCTGTTGTGATCCCTGTCAGAGCAGTCAGTGGTGGTAGCCAGGCACCATCTAGTTGTACTGGACTCAGTCTTGTGGAGGCCGTGGTAGTTGTGGTCCATTAGTCCTTTGGACTAATCTTTCCCTTGTATCTTGTTTTCTCTTGCTCCCAAAGGGATGAGACCAGTGGAGTATCTTAGATGGCTGCTCACAGGCTTTTAAGTCCCCAGACACTACTCACCAAGGTAGAATGTAAAACATTTTCTTCATAAACTGTGTTATGCGAATTGAACTAGATGTTCCCAGAGACCATGGTCTCCACAGCCCTCAGCCCAGCAATTCATTCCCTCAGGGAGTCTGGATGTGTCTATGGAGCTTCCATGACTTTGCCTTGTACAAGTTGTGCTGGCTTCCACAGTATTGTGTACTGCCTTACCCTTCGCCAAAGTTACCACCTATCTATTGTCTGTTTAGTGTATCCCCCATCCCTCCCCTCCCTCGTAACCATCAAAAATTTCTTTTTATATGTAAACCTTTTCATGAGTTTTTAAAGTAGTGGTCTCATAAAATATTTGTCCTTTTGTGATTGACTTAATTTCAGTCAGCAAAATGCCCTCCAGATTCATTCATGTTATAAGATGCTTCGCAGATTCATCATTGTTATTTATTGCTGCATGATACTCCATTGTGTGTATGTACCATAGTTTGTTTATCCATTCATCTGTTGATGGGCATCTAGGTTGTTTCCACCTTTTTGCTATTGTGAACAATGCTGCAATGAACATGGGTATGCATATGTGTGATGGCTTTTATTTCTGTAGGATATATTCCTAGGAGTGGGATTGCTGGATCATAGGGTATTTCTATTTCTAGCTTTCTAAGGAAGCACCATATTGTTTTCCAAAATTTTTATATTGGTTTGCATTCCCACTAGCAGTGCATAAGAGTTCCGATCTCCCCACAACTTCTCCAGCATTTGTTATTTTCAGTTTTTTTGGTTTGTGCCAGTAATGCTGGGGTGATATGGTATCTCATTGTGGTTTTGATTTGCATTTCTCTAATGGCTGGTGATCGTGAGCATTTCCTCATGTGTCTGTTGGCCGCTTGAATGTCTTCTTTGTTGAAGTATCTGTTCATTTCCTTTGTTCATTTTTTAATTGGATTATCTGTCTTTTTTGTTGTAGAGGTGTTGAATTTTCTTGCGGATTTTAGAGATTAGATCTTTGTCTGATTTGCAATATGAAAAAATTTTTCCCAGTCTGTAGGTTCTCTTTTTACTTTTTTGGTGAAGTCTCTTATGGGCATAAGTACTTAATTTTTAGAATATCCCAGTTACCTAGCTTATTTTCTGGAGTTTATGTGTTGTTGGTTACGGTTTGTATGCCATGTATTAGGGCCTCTAGCATTGATCCTATTTTTTATTCTATGAACTTTATAGTTTTTTGCTTTATATTTAGGTCTTTGATCCATTTTGAATTTGTTTTTGTATATAGTGTGAGATACTTGTCCTGTTTCATTTTTTTGCAGATGGACATCCAGTTTTGTCAGCACCATTGGTTAAAAAGACTGTTCCCCATTTGATGGACTTTGGGACCACAAGGAATGTCTTTCCACTTATGCAGGTCTCTTTTGGTTTCTTGCAGTAGTGTCTTGTAGTTTTCATCGTATAGGTCTTTACGTCTCTGGTTAGATTTATTCCTAAGTATTTTCTGTTTTGGGGGGCTATTGTAAATGGTGCTGATTTCGTGATTTCCTCTTTGAAGTTCTCTTTGTTGGTGTAGAGGAATCCAACTGATTTTTGTATGTTTAGCTTGTATCCTGATACTTTGCTGAAATCTTCTATTAGTTCCAGTAGTTTTCTTGTGGATTCTTTGGGGTTTTCTGTGTATAAGATTTTATCATCAGCAAATAGAGATACTTTTACTTCTTCCTTACCAATTTGGATGCCCTTTATTTCTTTTCCTATCCTAATTGCTCTGGCTAGGACCTCCAGCACAATGGCAAATAAGAGTGGTGATAAAGGGCATCCTTGTCTGGTTCCCGTTCTCAAGGGGAATGGTTTGAGACTCCATTTAGGATTATGTTGGCTGTTGGCTTTGTATAAATACCTTTAATTATGTTGAGGAATTTCCCTTCTATTCCTATATTGCTGAGAGTTTTTAACAGGAATGGGTGTTGGACATTGTCACATGCCTTTTCTGCATCAACTGATAAGATCATGTGGTTCTTGTCTTTTATTTTATGTGATGGGTTACATTGATTGTTTTTCTAATGTTGACCCATCCCTGCATACCTGGTATAAATCCCACTTGATCATGGTGAATTATTTTTTTGATACGTTGTTGAATTCTACTGACTAGAATTTTGTTGAGGATTTTTGCGTCTATGTTCATGAGGGATATTGGTCTTTCTTTTTTTGTGGTGTCTTTACCTGGTTTTGGTATCAGGGTTATGCTGGCTTCATAGAATGACTTTGGGAGTATTCCATCATTTTCTATGATCTAAAATATCTTTAGCATTTAATCTGTCATTATGCTCTTCTCTAATCTTCTTAAGTTCCTCTATTGCTTTGTCTGTATGTTCCTTGGCTTGTTCTGTGTTTTGCATGATCTCCTTCCTGATCTCTTGAAGAGTTCTGTATATTAATCTTTTGTATTCTACCTCTGATAATTCCAAGAAGTTCTCTTCCTCTGGAAAATTTCTTGATTCTTTGTTTTGGTCACTTGCTGAAGCCATCATGGTCTGCCTTTTTATGTAATTTGATATTGACTGTTGTCCCTGAGCCATCAAGTTTTTATATTTATTTATTTTTTGTTTGCTTATTGTGTCCTAGCTTCTTGTTTTGTTTTGTTTTGATAGCTCCAATAGGCTGCTCCTGTGAGCTAGTTTGATTATTGGCACCTTTGAAGCTCTAACGTCCTGTCACCAGGTGGTTATATCTGTTACTACGTATGTGAGCCCAGGAGTCTGTTTACTTTTCTTGTATGGATTCAGCTCAGGTGTCCAGGTAGTTGCTCAACAAGTGTTTGGTGCAGGCTCTCACCTACAGTCCTAGACAGGCAGGGGTGATTGCTGTAGGCACGGGTATCTGGCTGCAGTAGGGGGTCACATGCTAAGCAAGACAGGGGGCTGACGGCTGCCCCTGAGTGTCTGGGAGGAAAGCATGTCCCTGTTCCCTAGAGCGTGTAGGTGGGTGAGTTTTGCAGCTGGACGATGAGCACCCAATGCTTTTGGCTGTAATGACTAGGAGGCATCACTTATTCTTGGATCCCCATTGAAGGTGGCTAGGTGGCATGGGTGGAGCTACCAGACCTCAGGCCCCTGATGTTGGTAGGTCAGGACCCGGCTTAATGGGCAGAGCAGTGTGAAATATCATGAACCTACCACTTCACCATATAGCTGATACAGTTGAAGTTAGGCTTCAGGTATATACCCTGTTATACTGTGGTAATGCACGCCTACGCTGTTGAAATGGGCCACACAAGTCTATGCAGGGGTGAAAGGCATTCAAAGTCTGTGGACCCCTCATGCCTGTGCCTAGGCAAAGCAGCTGTACCTACCCTGAGTTCCTGGCTTAGGGGAGCTGGCAGATTATTTTTTCCTGTTAGTTAATTTGTTCCCTCTCCAAGGCCGGGAGAATGGCTCAGGGCACGTGATGGGTCCTACTTCCAGCCCAGGGGTCTGGGCAATCACTGACACTGAACTGGGACTTGGAGCAGAGCAGGGAGAGTGCAGGTAAATGGGAGAGAGGTTTTTCCCAAAGTGGGTGTTTTTTGATCCGTACAGTGGGTCAGCCGCATGTGCATATCTTCTGCCAGTTGAGAGTCGCTTTTCACTGGTTTTGGAGGCCCGAGTAGCCTCTCTGCAGCTCAGTCTCTCCTGGTGTGGAAAACACCTCCTGAGTGCCACTGATTCCCTCAAAGGGTATACCAGCTGATCTGGCCTGAAGTGTGCTGGCTCCCGCTGGGTCAGGTCTGGCAACTCCTCACTGCCTCCGAATGATCTCTCCCTCCCCCTGCCACTCAATCCAATTCCTCAACATTGCTTTTTGATGTTCAGGGCTCCTAGATTGTCATATATAATCAATTCATTTTTTGGGGGGGTCTTAGCTGTAAGAGGGACCACAGGAAGTGTCTGACTACTAAGTCATCTTGGCCCTGCCTC
Source organism: Trichechus manatus latirostris (assembly GCF_000243295.1). Lineage (NCBI taxonomy): Eukaryota > Metazoa > Chordata > Mammalia > Sirenia > Trichechidae > Trichechus > Trichechus manatus. Next base: position 4,541,903 of record NW_004443993.1, read on the forward strand.
GTATGTTTAATTTTTGGATGAACCACCAAACTGTTTTCCAAGTGCCTCTACCATTTTACATACCCACCAGCAACAGATGAGGGTTCCAATTTCTCCACATCCTTGCCAACATTTTTTTGTTTTCATTTTTATAATAGCCATCCTAGTTGGGATAAAGTGCTATCTTATTGTGTGTTTTTGTTTTCTTTTTAGGTTATTTTTCCTTCTTTTTGTTTCCTTTTAAAAAATATTGTTTAAAAATATATGTAACACATTTGCCAATTCATTTTTCAGGTGTGCAATTTAGTGGTATCAATTACATTAATCATGTGCAAACATCACCCATAATGATTGCCAAATTTCCCATCACCATAAACAGAATTTGCTTCCTAAACACTGACTCCCTCTTTCCTTGTCCTTTCTGCCCCTGGTAACCAATAATAAACTCTAGTCTCAATATGTTTGCCTCTTCCTGTTATTTCATATAAGTGAGATCATACAATATATTTATCCTTTTGTGTTTCACTTATTTCACTTGACATAATGTTTTCAAGGTTCATCCATGTTGTAGCATGTATGAGGATTTCATTTCTCTTTATGGCTGAGTAGTATTCCATTGTATGTGTGTACCACATTTTGTTTATCCATTCATCTGTTCATACACATTTAAGTTGTTTCCACCTGTTGGCTATCTTGAATTTTGATCTGATTTCATTGAATCTATAGATTGTTTGAGAATATTTACGTCTTAACAATATTAAATATTCCAATCCAGGAATACAGAGTCTTCCCATTTATTTAAGTTTTCTTTAGTCTTTTTCATCAGTGTTTTAGAATTTTCCTTGTATAAGTCTTTCACATCCCTGGTTAAATTTATTCCTAAGTGTTTTATTCTTTCAGATGCCATTGTAAATGGACTTGTTTTCTTAATTTCCGTTTCACATTGTTCATTGATGTTGTATACAAACCCAGCTGGTTTTGGTATGTCGACTTTGTACACTGCAACTTGCTGAATTCCTCTATTAGCTCTAGAAGATGTCTTATGGATACTTTGAGATTTTCTATATATACAATTATGTCATCTGAGAATAGGGTTATATTTACTTCTTCCTTCCTGATTTGGATCCCTTTTATTTCTTCTTTTGCCTTATTGCTCTGGTTAGGATTTCCACTACAATATGGAAAAACAATTGTGACTGCAGGCATACTTGTTTCCAATCTTAGAGGGAAGGCTCTCAGTTTTTCTACATTAAATATGATGTTTGCTGTGGGTTTTTCACAAATGCCCTGAATCATATTGATGAATTCCCCTATATTCCTATTTGGTTTAGTGTTTTAATCAAGAAGTGGCATCATATTATTGGCCATGTAATAAAAGGAGAGTGTATGAGACACTTTCATGGAACCATCAGCAGCTGTGAAAAAGCCAAGGATGTGGAGGGGGAGGGCTAGGGTGGTGGGTAAAAAGGCTTAAAGGTATTATTGAATAGGAACCAAGGTTCTTTAATCTGTTTTACATAGTACATGCACCTGCACTTTTGTTTTATTTTTAATAACATTGATTCTTGAATACCGAAGGCGAATTGTCTGGTAAAAAGTACAGTGTTCTGATAGTTGTTTTCGCATGATTTTGCTTCATTAGTTTGTCTACTGTTTTTCTTGTACTGGGGACGTTCAGTCTAGAGCAGTTCTTTCTAATACAAATGTAATGCAAGCCACATATGTAATTTTAAAAAGGCCATATTAGAAAATTAAAAATGGAAATGTGAAATTATTTTTAGTGATATGTCTTATTTAATCCAATATATCAATTATTATCAATACATAAATCCTAATAAAAGTAACTACTATATTCATGTATATAAATTATTTATGAGACATTTTATATCTCTTTCCTTTTGTACTAAATCTTCCAGAATGCAGAAATAGCAGATCTCAATGTGAATGCAAAATTTTCATTGGAAATTCTTGACCACTATTTAGATTTCACAATATTTCCTGTTGAAAAAGTAGATTTACAAACTGAGGTTATGCCAACATACTTTTCCAATAATTCAATCAAGTTTATTGTTAAATTAAAATTATGAAAATTACCAAAAAAAAATAAAGAATCCAGTTTCTTAGTTGCACTAGCCACAGTTCAGGTTCTCAATAGCTACACTGGGCTATTAGTTACCAAGTTAGATTGTGCAAGTCTAGAGGATTGAAATTTCACTTGTGATATTTACTTCATACTGTATTCCAGTAGGGAGCACATATTGCAGGCTGTCCCACTATTAGTGATGCTAGGCATTTGGTCAAGTTGGTGGCTGCTAATCATTTTTTTTTGTAAAGTCACATTCTTCTTTGTAGTCATCTATAGATGATACTTCAGCAACGGGGAATAATCTGTTCCCCAACAGCCTTTCACGCATCACTTGTTGATCTTTGCCTGAGTCATTTTTTACACTGGAGAGGTTACCAAATGGTGGCTTTTTCTCTCATTCATTCTTCATTTTTTAATTGGCAGTCTTCTAAAAACAAGAGCTTTGCTTCCCCCTGCCCTCTATACTTTTTTTTCTTTTTGGAGTATCAAAGAGTATTCTTGGATTTTTTTTTTTTCATTCACTATAATTAACTGTTGTCATTTGTTTTGATGTTTAAATTCTCCCAAATTTAGCCAAAGGTAGCCCTTTTAAGTTACTTACTGTGTCTCTCTGATACAACCCTACTAGTCTTTGAATACAAAAGAAATCCCCAGATAACTGTTCCAGACCTAAAATAAACCATTTCTCACAAACTCCTTGGTTCCTTTTAGAAACCAGTATCTGTGTGATATATGATGTCAGTGCTACTGGAGTATAATTTTGTCTAGTTCTTTCAGTGAACATCTAGGATATATATATTATATTACAGCATAAATATTCATATCAACATATTCATATTCCTGCTACAAATGGAATATTATGTTTTTTTCTCATGCTAAATTGTGCTAAACAGACAAGACAGCTATTGCAATAGGGAGAGACCTTAGCATAGGTCTGAGTTCAACTCCATAGAGTGGTGAGACAAGGGTTTTTTAATGAATTGTGGGGCACATGGGGCATTGACACTAACAGGAAGTTACAAAGCAAAAATAGGGCAGGAGTGTGGGTTTTAGGCAAGGATTCTAATGGTTCTCAAAAGTGTTCGCTCATGGATGACTTATCAGGTCAAATAAAGAAACATTCATGGAATAAGTGGGCAAATCTTATCACTTTCTGTTATTTTATATTTGTATCTCTTTTTTCTTTTAATAATAAATAGCCTTGGTTCCAAGGAATATTAATATATTATTTGTTTTACCCTATGGAATGCAGTAGTTTCAAAATCACAATATTATCACCAATTGAAAACTGAGTAAAGTACTACGTTTTTCTTGCCTTTCTTTTTGTACTTACTATCATTTACACATTTATATTAAGGATATAAACGTAAGAGTACTGTGTTCAAACATTTGCTTGAACTCTCTCTTCTGTGCATGGCTATGTGATCTGTTTGATACTGTTATTATTTGCTATTGAGTGGGCTCCGACCTTTGTTGTTGCTTTTAGATGCCCTCGAGTTGGTTCTGACTCATAGCAACCCCAAGTACAACAGAATACTGCCTGGTCCAGGGCCATCCTCACGATCATTGCTATACTTGATCGCCGCCACTGTGTCACTCCATCTCCTTGGGGGTCTTTCTCTTTTTTGCCGACCCTCTACTTTACTAAGCGTGATGTTTCCTAGACCTATACCATCTTCATGATTGTTGTGTATTTGAGTAGTGCCTTCCAACCTAGGGGTGGGGCTCAACTTCCAGCAGTATATCAGACAATGTCTGTGATCCATAAGGTTTTCATTAGCTGATTTTTTTGAGACAGATTGCCTGGTCTTTTTAATTTGTCTTAGTCTATAAGCTCCACTGAAACCTGTCCATCATTGGTGACCCAGCTAGTATTCGAAATTCTGGTGGTATAACTTCCAGCATCTTTGTGTTGTTGTTGTTAGGTGCCATCGAGTCAGTTACAACTCATAGCGACCCTATGTACGACAGAATAAAACAATGCCCAGTACTGCGACATCCACACAATTGTTGCTAGGCTTGAATCCATTGTTGCAGTCACTGTGTCAATTTATCTCATTGAGGGTCTTCCTCTTTTTCACTGACCCTCTACTTTATCAAGCATTACGTCCTTGTCCAGGGACTGGTCCTTCCTGATAACATGCCCAAAGTATGTGAGATGCAGTCTCGCCATTTTTGCTTCTAAGGAGTATTCTGGTTGTACTTCTTCCGCAAGAGATTTGTTTGTTCTTCTGGCAGCCTATGGTATATTCATTATTCTTCACCAACACCATAATTCAAAAGCGTCAGTTCTTCAGTCTTCCTTATTCATTGTCAGGTTTCACATGCATATGAGGCGATGGAAAATACAACGGTTTGGGTCAGGCTCACCTTAGTCCTTAAAGTGACATCTTTACTTTTCAACACTTTAAAGAGGTCTTTTACAGCTGATTTTCCCACTGCAATACATCACTTGATTTCTTTACTGCTGCTTCCATGGGCGTTAATTGTGGATCCAAGTAAAATGAAATCCTTGACAACTTCCATCTTTTCTCCGTTTATCATGATGTTGCTTATTTGTCCAGTTGTGAGGATATTTGTTTTCTTTATGTTGAGGTATAATCCATACTGAAGGGTGTAGTCTTTGATCTTCATCAGTATTTCAAGCCCTCTTCACTTTCAGGAAACAAAGTTGTGTCATCTGCATAATGCACATTTTTAAAGAGTCTACTTCCAATCCTGATGCTGCGCTCTTCATATAGCCCAATTTCTTTGATTATTTGCTCAGCATATAAATTTAGTAAGTATGGGGAAAGGACACAACCCTGATGCATACCTTTCCTGATTTTAAACCACGAAGTATCCTCTTATTCTCTTTGAATGACTGCCTCTTGGTCTACGTACAGGTTCCGCATGAGAATAATTAAGTGTTCTGGAATTCCCATTGTTTGCAATGTTATCCATAATTTGTTATGATCCACATAGTCGAATGCCTTTGCATAGTCAATAAAACATAGGTAAGCATCTTTCTGGTATTCTTTGCTTTCAGCCAGGATCCATCCATGTCCTCTTATGAATCTTTCTTGAATTTCTGGTAGTCTACTGTTGATGTACTGCTGCAACCCTTTTTGTATTATGTTCAGCAAAATTTTACTTGTGTGTGATATTAACGATATTGTTTGATAATTTCCATATTCTGTTGGATCACCTTTCTTTGGAATGGGCACAAATATGGATTTCTTCCAGTCGGTTGGCCAAGTAGCTGTCTTTCAAATTTCTTAGCATAGACAAGTGAGCACTTCCAGCACTGCATTCGTTTGTTGAAACATCTCAGATGGTATTCTGTCAATTCCTGCAACCTTGTTTTTCTCCAATGCCTACAGTGCAGTTTGGACTTCTTCCTTCAACACCATTAGTTCTTGATATTCTGCCTTCTGAAATGGTTGAATGTTGACCAATTCTTTTTGGTACAGTGACTCTGTATTTCAGCTTCATAGCACCATGAAATTCACCATAGTAGGATAAACTGACAGATGGGTGGTAGCAGTGTGATTTTCTAATCGATTTCTTTCTATTTACATTTAATTTTTAAGATTTGCTTCCATTTTAAATTAACTTATTTAATATATAAAAATTTTACATTGTTCAAAATTAAAAACTATATAAAAAGGTGTATTCAGTAGCCTGACTTCCTCCTATACCACCTGTGCTCTGTAAATGTCACAAGTTGCTAACCATTTCCACTTTAATACTGTCTTGTGTAACCTTTCCATGTTTCTCAGAAATACCCTTTACTTATGAAATAAATTTCATAAGTAAATACGTTATTTATCATGTTATTTTCAAATGAATATGCTTTTTTCCCCCACTTAATGATATATCCCAGAAGTCAATCTATACCAGTTCATAATGATCTTTCTTATCCTTTTTTTTCTGGCTATAGAGCCCTTTATTACTGGATATATGATAGTGTATTCAACCAGTCTCCTACGGATAGAATTTGTGTTGTTACACCAGAAAAGAAACCTGTTATTGTTATGTTGTTAGGTGCCATCGAGTCGGTTTGGACTTATAGTGACCTTATGCACAACACTGCCTGGTACTATGCCATCCTCACAACTGTTGCTATGCTTGAGCCCATTGTTGCAGCCACTGTGTCAATCCATCTCATTGAGGGTCTTCCTATTTTTTGCTGACCTTCTACTTTACCAAGTATGATGTCCTTCTCCAGGAACTGATCCTTCCTGATAACATGTCCAAAGTACGTGAGACATAGTCTCGCCATCCTTGTTTATAAGGAGCATTCTGGTTGTACTTCTTCCAAGACAGATTTGTTCATTCTTTTGGCAGCCCATGGCATATTCAATCTTTTTTGCCACCGCCACAATTAAACGCATCAATTTTTCGGTCTTCCTTATTTATCGTTCAGCTTTCACATGCATATGAGGTGTTTGAAAACAGCATGGTTTGGGTCAGGGGCACCTTAGTCCTCAAGCTGACATCTTTGCTTTTCAATACTTTAAAGAGTTCTTTTGCAGCAGATTGGCCCAATGCAATGTGTCTTTTGATTTCTTGACTGCTGCTTCCATGGGTGTTGATTATAGATGCAAGTAAAATGAAATCCTTGACAACTTCAATCTTTTCTTCATTTATCATGACGTTGCTTATTGGTTCAGTTTTAAAAATTTTGTTTTCTTTATGTTGAGGTGTAATCCATACTGAAGGCTGTCGTCTATGATCTTCACCACTAAGTACTTCAAGTCCTCTTCACTTTCAGGAAGCAAGGTCGTGTCATCTGCATAACGCAGGTTGTTAATGAGTCTTCCTCCAATCATGATGCCCCATTCTTCATACAGTCCAGCTTCTCAGATTATTTGCTCAGCGCACAAGTTGAATAGGTACAGTAAAAAGATACAACCCTGATGCACACCTTTCCTGACTTTAATCATGCAGTGTCCTGTTCTGTTTGAACGACTGCCTCTTCATCCATGTACAGGTTCCTCATGAGCATAATTAAGTGTTCTGGAATTCCTATTCTTCGCAATGTTGTCCATAATTTGTTATGATTCACACTGTCGAATGCCTTTGCATAGGCAATAAAACACGGGTAAACATCTTTCTGGTATTCTCTGCTCTCAGCCAGGATCTAACAAAATCATGTTTTTTTAAATCTCATTGCAGTGAGGGAGACTGAATAACCGTGGGTATGTCAACCAAAACAAAAAGAAGTATTGGATTCTGAGGAAGGGTGGAGCTTACATGACATTTAAACAATGCAGTGTTTTGATAGTCTCAAATTAAGTAGTACTTTGTAAAGGGGTGACATCAGGTCTGGACTGCAAATGACCCAAGGTCCTGTTTCCTTGGAAACAATGATAATAAGCTAGATGTGGAATGTTTTGTATAGAAATCCTTAATTTGAAGTTCAGAACCTGGGTTGTAAATTGAGACTATATGTGGTGTGATTACTTTTGTGTGTGGCCTTTCTAGCCTTGGGCTTGTAACTCTCACCCAGGTGATTGTGTGATAGGGTAATCGTGGCCTACCAAGGGAATCAGTCAGATTTGCCTTAAAAGAGAGCCAATTTCAGAGCAGGAAGGAGGAGCCCACCACCACCAAGAGACTAACAGGAAAAGACCTGGCACAGAAGATGGCGCAGTGGGCTTCCCAACCTGAGAGAGAAAGCCGAGTGTCTTTGGGCAGAGTCTGAGGGCCAGGGAGAGGCGAGCCTGCGAACACAGCTGGGCAGAGGTTGTCCTGATGGAAGAACTGTATCCTGAGTGTTGCTGAGCCTGAATTGTAACTGTTACATCCCTAATAAACCCCATAATTGTGACTATGGTCTGTAAGTTCTGTGTGGCCATTGCAATGAATTATCGAACCCAGTGGAAAGTGCTGTGGGAGGGACAGTTGGTGTCAGAATTAGTAAAAATGGTGCAGAGAGGAGGCTTGTCTAGCCTCCACATCATGGGAGTAAGCCTTGGGCTGTTGATCTTGGTTCTCCTTCCCCTTTGTGGGATTAGAGGTCAAACACCTCCCCCAAGTCGTTTTTACACTATGTCAAAAGTGAGATATTTCATTCTTTCTACTATAATTTCAAACAGCGAATTCCTGAAAGTCTCTGATTAGAAAATAAAGCTTCTCAGTAAGAATGCATTAGTAACTCAAAGGGGTCATTAGAACCACTTGTGCCTGTGGGAGAAATAACAGCTTCGTGGTACCTGTGTGGCTGTCTTTGTGGGTGTTCATTACTCTAGTTTCATGAATGGCTTGGCAGATTTTTACTATTTCAGTGCAAGGCAAATTTTACTCTTACAATCTTTGTCTATTACAAATAATAATGTAGTGAATAGCCTTAAGCATATGTGGTTTTATATTTTTTAATGTTTTTGCGATGTTAATTTGCATGCAAGAAAATACACGATCTTGCATTTGGTTTGACAGCTTGTTTTGATGTTTAACGCGTTTACATCCAGTCATCTCCATTGTAAAGTTAACTATTTTACTTCGTAATTACCAAGTTTCTCATACGGAGCTACTTTGAGAGTGTAGCATATATTCTGTTTTTCATTGTACTTTTGCGTACTAATTTTAGTATCCATTGTTAATTATTACCTGTGATAATTACTGCTGTTTACTAAATGGTGATTTTCTGTTCCAATCTTTATTTATTTGGAATTCTACTGTAAGGAATAGCTTTCCCTTATTCTGTTTATAAAATTGTTTATATCAGTATAGGCTAACAGACATTACTACTTACTTTCTTGCTCAAATTGTCCCAGATCTGGTTATTAGAATCTCCCTTATGTAGGTTCCTGTATTTCTTGACATGACCCCATCATTTTTTTAATATTAATTTCTGATAGTGTTTTAGGCTTATCATGGTGTGCTGCTTGATATCACATTGGCCTCCGGGGTGGGGGAAGAACTGGGAGACTGAAGAATGAGTCCAACCTTGTGGGTAGTGATTCATTCAAGGCCCAATAAATGCTCTAGACATTAAACTCAGGTAAACTTCCCTGGCTAGCAATATGGCAGACGTATGGTCACCATCAATCCAAAGAGGGCAATGCAGACCAAGGACAAGGGAAGCTGGTCATTTAAAACCCTCCCAGACTCTGCCCTGTAGTTCTCTTCAATTTTGATCTGTATCCTTCCTCTGTAACAAACCATAACCATGCGTATATCTTTCAGTGAGGTCTTTCTAGCAAATCATGAAAACTGTGGGTGATTTCCACAACCCCTTAAACTTGCAGTTAGTGTCAGAAGTGACAGCACTCTTGCGGATTGAAGAGTAGTAGTTGTAGTTGTAACCTAATCCTTTCCATTGGTGCCAGAATTCTTAAGACTGGCAGTGGGAAGAACTGTGAAACCTCGCAGCTTGGCTAACTCAGGGTAAAACACAATTTGAAAAATCACAAGATTTTTCTTTAATTCTATAACCCTCATATACATGCAATAATTTGATAGATGACAGATTTTTTTTGGATGAGTTGCATACAAAGGGAACTTGTTCATTTTACCTGAGCTCCTTAAAATCTCAGTTAAGCCCAAAGTCAGGTCCAAAATGACATTTAGTAAATATTTTTGCATGGTGTATGAGACCAAATACTAGATGTTGTATCCAAGATCTGATTTCTAGTTCCAACTTTATCCTTTTGACTTTAGAAATAGTGCGTAATTTTAGCTTTCTCATACGTACTGTGTTGGGATACTGTTTAAGAATATGTATGTTATAGACACTTAATACTTTTCAGTGTTGAATAATTTTTCTGTATTTTTATTCTTCTCACGATTAGCACAAATGCTAAGTCACTTTTAGTCATGACCGGTGGGACTGGACATGACCAGAAAGTAACTGATTTCAAAGAACTTTGAAAATTATGAAGTACAATACAAATATATGGCATTATTTTGAAATGTGTTCATAAATGCTTTATCCAAAAGACTTCAAAGCATTTTACACAATACTTCTGTTTCAGATGTCTGTGGCTTACTGACATCAGTTATGGAGCAGCAGGACTCACATTTTGATATATTTGTCATTTGTGTGACTCAGAGAACAAGCCCCAGTTTTTTCTGTTGCAGCTCATCTGACACTCTTCATGTAAGCCTGACACGTATACCCTCAACTATGTACCCAAACAGCAATAAATCATCTGATAGTGCAAAAATCTCAACGCTGTTTTTATGGCAAATGTTAGGTATGTACTTACCATGAGCCAAGTGTCAATGCCTTATAGCCAGGCCACTAGAAACGCATCCGTAGTTTAACAAGGTGGGTTTAAGACTCTTTAGAGTGAAGGGGAATGCACAAGGGGAAAAGTGGGGTGCCTCAGTATCAAGGTGTTAGAAAATAACCTATTCTAGGATTTTGGATTGTGTTAGGTGATTCTGTGAAAGATTTCAGCTTCTAACCCAAAGGTCAGCAGTTCGAATCCATCAGCTGCTCCTTGGAAACCCTATGGGGCAGTTCTATTCTGTCCTATATGGTCACCATGAGTCAGAATCTACTCAACAGCAATGGGTTTGGATTGGATGTTGCCAGTAAGGGGGGGTAATTCTATGGTTGGGTATCAAACCCTATCTATGGAGAGGTCAGACTAAACAATAAAGGCTAAGGTTGTAATTGGCAAAGAGGCAGCAGTCACATTAATCAGAAGAGGAGGTGTTTAGTATGCTGTGGCTTTGATAATATTCATACTTTGTGTTCAGACATGATTGTGAGCGGCCTAATTTTTGTCCTGATCCATTGAAGTCACAGAGTGGACTTGTCTGATGTTGATGTTGTGTGAAACTGTTTATGTTCAACAGGTGAATGTAGCTGTGAGAACCTAGTTTCCAGGCCAGTTTGTAGCAAAAACTAAGACCAAGCTGAAAATCCCAGGTCAGTTCCTTCTCACAAGGCTGGAGGAGGTATACGAGGATGCAATGTTAAGTTCTTCAGCAACAGTTATTCCTTCAAACACACTTAAATTGTCTACTACTAACCAGGTGTACCAATTGTTCCCTTGAAGAGATTAGGGACGGTGGTGGAGACAGGAGCCAACTCAATGGGATAAGTTCTAATAGAGATTTGAGGAAAGTATCACAGGATGGTCTGAGGAAAATATGGGATGTTCTACAGAGAAAATGGCATCTGAGTTGGCTCTCGAAGAATGAGTTTGCCATGAGGATGAGTGCTGCAGCAGTGTCCTAAGTGAAAGGAAGAAGGTGACAAGGTCAGAGAGTGCTGAAAGCAGAAGTGTCATCTGGGTAGAAATGCAGATGTAGTAAATTAAAACATGAATGCTTGGTTAAATTTGAATTTTTGATAAACAATGAATAGTTTTTAGTGTAAGCCTACCCACTGTCAGACAAAACTTAGATGCTGGTTTAGAGTAAAACAGAGAGGTTTATTAAGTGTTTAAAAGAACGATTCAAATTGGGATCTATGCTGCCCACTGAAATAAAACCACAGAATTCAAGGCAGTAATTACACATTTTACAGGGTTGAAAGAACAGGACTTAAGAGTACTTTGGTTAGTCTTTGGTTGAGGTCACAAGGATGGGTTAGGAAGCAGGGAATGGGCTTCTTTTGGATAACTGGGTACAGAGGCTTACAGTGATTTCAGGGACTATAGAGGTTTTCAGTTATGTATCCTTCAGGAGGGGTCATAAAAACATCACTGGTTGATGTTAAACAACTCTAACCAGATGTCTCAGGTTTTGATAACTATTTGGTACAGTGCTTCAATTCCCAGAAACAGCTTGTTAAAAATCTTTTGTCTGGGAAACTTCAGACAAGGCTAGCTTCAGGACCCTTTCAAAACAATTTTTTATTACATCCTTGTCATAAACATTTCGTAGGACCACTTTACACAAAGACATCTGCGTCAGGATTCCTTTCCTTGGAGGTATTTGTTTTACATCCTGCCTTGACTGCAGAGTGAAAGTCCCTCCGTTTCCATGGCTACTAGCAATTAAGGAGCCAAACTGCAGGCTCTTGTGAAGTCTGGGTTGACTCTGCTGATAGCAGCTAGGGCAAATAAAGAGTCCTGGGCAGGCATGTAAAAAGGTAAGTTTAATTCAGCAAAAACTGAATTTAACTCAATCATTTACTGCTAGTCAGAAAGGCATCTTCTCCTTTACAATTCCCTCCTTCTGATCAGGGACTTCATTGAAAATCCTCTGATCAATTCAAAAAGTTCTTCTGCATGGACTTAGTTTTAAGTCATCATTAATTATACTGTTCCTGATGGCTGCCTGAATCAGCAATCATTTAAATCTTACCTTGCTGTAGGGGAGTTCTCATCTTCAAGGTGAGCTGGTCTCATGTTGCCCACAAAGGAGTAACTTATCTTCTGTAATGTGTTTCTAGCTGTTAGGTAGTTTCAGTTTTTCTTCATCATGCTATTATAAAGCTCTTAAGGTGGTTAGGAGGATACTTAGTGGTTCAGAGAGCCTTACCATATGGTTGAACTAAACCCGTGATTCATCTAATTCATTAGGGGTGGTCATTGTTTCCACAAACATTAGCCTAGGCACAGGCATTAGGTTGTTTCTCTGGGTCAAGGCATTAGTGGTTACTTTTATACATTTAATACTAATTACAATGACTCTTAACATTAAACTCATGATACCAGAATTGATCTAACCCAGGCACCCACTCCATTGGGTAGCCAGCTGAGCATATTAGAGAAGGAAAAACCAAAACTTGGTTTGTTCAGGAATGTGTAACTAGATGTCTTTTTGGTGCATTTCTGCAATGTTATGTTCTACTTCCTCTGAAGTATTAATACAGGTGCATGAAGTAACAGCTATAGTGAAGGCTTCTCTTTGCTGAGTTAACAAGAAATCTAGGGAAATTCTGTTTTTCAAGACTTTATCCAGCAAATTTAATGATTTTTTTTGAGCTGTTATAGCATTAGCCATACCAGCAGCTATTTGTGTCTGAGATATTTCTAATAGCAAGTTCTAAATCTGTTAACTTCTCACCATCATATGAATGCTTTTAAAAAGAAAACTTAGTTTCTGGGTTTTCTGAAATTGGGATGCTATCTATAGCTTATGCGTCTCGTCTCTTTTCAACAAATTTATAGGGTTAGTCTAATGCAGACTTTCATTGTAAAAATACATCTCTAAAGGTACTACTATGTGGCTTGAAGTACATCGGCATGCTATATTCTAGCTATCCAAACAGGACAGAGTCCAGGTATGGAACTATTATTTGGGTCTGAATTGGTAATGGTGGGGTATCTTGATCCTCCATATAAAAAAAAAAATGTGCCCCCATGAGGCACACAGTGTGTTGGTCCCAGTATTTTCACCTGGGAGAAGGATGGTTGGACTTATTTGTTCAAGCCAATTCTCTGTCAAGGAGTTGTCACAAAGTTTTAACTTTAGTTAATTTCACATTTGAACACAGGTTTTTGGTAGACATACTGTTAAATTTTCAAATAAAGCTGTGTTCTGAAATCTAGGAGCGGCATTATATGAAATTAAGCATTCACTGGAGAAGGTAGCTGTTCTTAAACAGGCCCATTGCCAGCAAGAGGTTTGTACTAGGAAAAAAATAAACAGTATCTACCAAAAATATTATTCTTTTAAAAAGTAACAAGTTCTAAACTTTCATCTTAAAATCTATTAAATAATAAATTATTTTAGACCTTAGAAGTTAGTCACCTTAAAAGTAATGAGCTATAAAATTTACTTAAGTAGTCAGGATGACTTATTTCAAGAGAAATAGAGCTATATATAACTGATACTAATTTTTATCCTTTTAAGCACAAATATGCAGTTTCTTTACGAAATATAGCATTCTTTGTATTAAGAAAAATATATATTATTAAAAGGTATTTCTGTATGGATGTGAAATTAACAGCAAAATGAAATAGCTAAGAACAATTTCCTGTGTAGGTATTATAGCGTCTTGGCAAAATAAGCTATTATGGGAAGATCTGAGTAATGTTAGAACAGGATGATTTACAAAAAATCTAGCCTTATTTACTTTTTAGGAACTTTACATTTAAATTCCACAACCTGGTGGCGCTGAGTTGATTCCGACTCATAGCGATCTTTTAATTGCATTAGCCTTAAGTTTTTCTTTAGTATCTACAATTAAAATATGTTAATACCTTATATTTACTTAAAAGCTTCATAATTTAAAAATACTAATTAAAAATAGTAGTAAGGCAACTTTAAAGGCTTTAAGTGTTAGGAAGGGGATAAAGACATCTAGTGAAGGCATAAAAAATTTAACATGGAGGGAAAAATCTTGACTTAGGTATAAGGGAATTTAAATGTAAACCTATAACGATTAACACCTCAGCTGGATCAGGATTCCAAGGACTTTACTAGCCTGCATATGAATGGGAAAGAAAGAAGTGTGCTTAAATTAGAAAGTAACACATGGCAAAGTACTAATTTACTAATTCCAGTTGATAAAATAATGTTATTTTAAAATCTGTAAGTATCAGACAAAGAGCAGCTACTTCAGGGGTTTCCATACAATATACCTTACAAGGGGAGAAACTTGTTGAAGGATAATCAAGATAGGAAAGTATAGATTATAAAGTGTAGTCGAAAAATCTCATCTGCCTGCATAAAGTCTCCTTCCATGGTCTTGGGTGGAGCTGTCTGCTTCTGTCATAGAACTCTGCTCCTGTTTACTGGGGTTTGTTAAGTGCAAGTTGGTTCCGACTCACAGTGACCCTATATACAAAAAAACAAAACACTGCCTGGTCCTGAACCATCCTCACAATTGTTATGCTTGAGCCCACTGTTGCAGCCACTGTGTCAATCCATCTAATTGAGGGTCTTCTTTTTCGCTGACCCACTACTTTACCAACCATGATGTTCTTCTCCAGGGACTGATCCTGATAACATCCAAAATATGTAAGATGTAGCATCACCATCCTTGTTTCTAAGGAGCATTCTAGGTGTACTACTTCCAAGACAGATATGTTTGTTCTTTTGACAGTCCACGGTATATTCAATATTCTTCGCCAACACAATTCAAAGGCATCAATTCTTCTTCCGTCTTCCATATTCATTATCCAGCTTGCTTATGCATATGAGATGACTGAAAACATCATAGCTTGGATCAAGCGTATCTTAGTCTTCAAGGTGGTATATTTTCTTTTAAACACTTTAAAGAGGTCTCTTGCAGCAGATTTGCCCAATGCAGAGTCTTGATTTCTTGACTGCTGCTTCCATGGGTGCTGACTGTGAATCCAAGTAAAAGGAAATGCTTGACAACTTCAATCTTTTCTCCATATCATGATGTTGCTTATTGGTCTGGTTGTGAGGATTTTTGTTTTCTGTTGAGGTGAAATCCATACTGAAGGTTGTGGTCTTTGATGACCAGTAAGTACTTCAAAGTTCTCTTCACTTTGAGGAAGCAAGGTTGTGTCATCTGCATAATGCAGGTTGTTAATGAGTCTTCTTCCAATCCTGATGCCCCGTTCTTCTTCATAGAGTTCAGCTTCTCAGATTCTTTGTTCAGCATACACATTGAACAGGTATGGTGAAAAGGTACAACCCTGATACACACCTTTCCTGACTTTAAACCATGGAGTATTCCCTTGCTGTTTGAATGGCTACCTCTTGATGCACGTACAGGTTCCCATTCTTTGCAATGTTATCCATAATTTATGATCCACACAGGTAAACGTCTTTCTGGTATTCTCTGCTTTCAGCCAGGATCCATCTGGCATCAGCTATGATATCCCTGGTTCCGTGTCCTCTTCTGAATCCTGCTTGAATTTTTGGCAGTTCCCTGTTGATATACTCTGCAGTCACTTTTGAATGATCTTAAGCAAAATTTTACTTTTGTATAATATTAACATTGTTCAATATTTTCCACATTCGGTTGATCACGCTTCTTGGGAACAGGCACAAAAATGGATCTATGGTTGGCCAGGTAGCTATCTTCCAAATTTCTGGGCATAGACAAGCACTTCCAGTGCTGCATCCATTTGCTGAAACATCTCAACTGGTATTCTGTCAATTTCTGGAGCCTTGTTTTTTGCCAATGCCTTCAGTGCAGCTTGGAACTCTTCCTTCAGTATCAGATTCCTGATCATATGCAACCTCCTGAAATAGTTGTCAACCAATTCTTTTTGGTAAAGTGACTGTGTATTCCTTCCATCTTCTTTTTATGCTTCCTGTGTCATTTGATAGTTTCCCCATAAACTCCTTTAACACTGCAACCCGAGGCTTGAATTTTTTCTTCAGTTCTTTCAGCTTGAGAAATGCTGAGCATGTTCTTCCTTTTTGGTTTTTTATCATCTGGTCTTTGCACGTATCATTTTGTTTACCTTCTCTTCTCAAGCTGCCCTTTGATATATTCTGTTCAGCTCTTTTACCTCATCATTTCTTCCTTTTGCTTTAGCTACTCAATGTTCAAGACCAAGTTTCAGAGTCTCTTCTGACATCCATCTGGGTCTTTTCTTTCTTTCCTGTCTTTTTAATGACCTCTTGCTTTCTTTGTTATGATGTTCTTAATGTCATTCCATAACTTGTCTGTCTTAGGTCATTAGTGTTCAATGCATCAAATTTATTCTTGTGATGGTCTCTAAATTCAGGTAGCAAATACTCAAGGTCACACTTTTGGCTGTTGTGGACTTGCTCTAGTTTTCTTCAGTTTCAACTTCAACTTCCATATGAGCAACTGATGGTCTGTTCCGCAGTGGTCCCTGGCCTTGTTCTGATACTGAGTTTTTCCACTGACTCTTTCCACAGACATAGTCAATTTGATTCCTGTGTATTCCATCTGGGAATGACAACTTGAAGAATGGCATTGCATTCATTGTCAAAAAGAACATTTCAAGATCTATCCTGAAGTACAATGCTGTAATAGGATAATATTCATATATCTACAAGAAAGACCAATCAATACAAAGATTGTCCAAATTTACACACCAACCACTAAGGCCAAAGATGAAAAAACTGAAGATGTTTACCAACTTTTACAGTCTGAAATTGATCAAACATGCACTCATGATGCACTGATAATTACTGGTGATTGGAATGTGAAAATAAGAAACAAAGAAGGATCTGTAACTGGAAAATATGGCCTTGGTGATAGAAATGATGCCGCAGATTGCATGACAGAATTTTGCAAAACCAATGACTTCTTTATTGGATAGGTGAATTTAACTTTGAGTGTTCTTGTTGGCTGGACAGTCCAAACTGGAACTACAGTCTTCTTTAATAGGGAGAAGTGTATTCAAGTCTTAACTCCCTACAATTTAGCAGCATAAAGATTAGTAAGGAGAACTACATACAGTCTTTTCCAATGAGGCTCCAGGGAATCTTTTAGCTGATGTCCTTTTTTAATATACATAGTTCTCTGGAACAGTATCAGATTTTGGGTTTTTGATTTTGGTTAAGACTATTTTACCCTGTGAAAATATTCCTTACAGTAGTGAATTAAGGATTGACAATATTTAACAATATTAGAGTGGTATAAATGACATAAAAGAGAGCCCTGTGGCTTAGAAGAACTACTTTTTATCAGAGTCACCTCAGAATTCATTTCTTGGAGTTCACACGTGGAATTATTTAAACCATTATAGTATCTTTTAATCTATAAGATATTCTGTAAACAGCATAATAATATCAGTTATTGAAATAACTTACATTAAAATAAGGAAAGGGAAATAAAAATGTTTTTATATTTAAAAATGAGAACACTGAACATCAGTAATATTTTCATAAAAACCTTTTGGTAGTTGTTTTACTCAGTCTCGTGTACCTAATCTTGGTTCTACGTTATTCTGCATTGGCAGCAACTTGAAAAACCTACACAAGTTTCCACACAAGAATTCTAAGAAATCTCGATCCAGTCCAATAGCATCCATGTCTGAAATATTATAATCCTTTATATAAGTTTATACAGTCTATGTTGAAACATCATATTCAAGCATTCTTAGCAAGTCAGCAAACTAAAACTTATCTGTAAATGACAAAACTTGACATGGCCACAATTAACTTATAATACTTCTTAAAAACTATAGATACAAACAGAAAAAAGTCTAACAATATAACCTCCCAACACTGGGGTAATTGGAAATTATGGGACAGACTGATGTAGTTAACATCAGTAGCTGACATTTGATGACACTGCTAAGGTATGCATATCAGAGGGAACAGCAGTCGCCAGTAACTGCAGCCTCAGCTCCTTGTCTGGCACACACTCCAGGAACCACAGAATTACCAGGACACTCTCAAAATACAGGCTCTAGGCCTGTGATGGACAGAAGTTTCATTACCGTGAACCCCTAAGAGGAACCTTCCTTTCATGCAAACCCGCTTCTCACAGCATCACTTGCTTGGGGCATTTTTGTGAGGTGGTGAGAATTTGGGTTAAAACTTTGCAGTTTTCTCATCAGTAAACCAAGAATCATAACAGTTATGGAGAATAAATGACAGAAGTAATGGAAAAAAAATGCTCAGTACAGCACTATACATACAATATAATTGATATTCTCTAAGCAAACACAGCTTTGTATATAAAGAAGGCTAAAAGAAATTACCCAAAAAGCATGAATGGTGGGATACTGAGTGATTTTTCAGTTTTGCTTATCATTTCCCATTGAAATTAAATATTTTATAATGAGAACATACTACGTTATAATCTGACAAACTTTAAAAATACACTTGATAAAAACAAAACACATTTCAAAATACCAATGGGTTGATGACACTTTGTAATAGAAACAATCTGTATATAAAAGAACTAAGATAACATTTTGATACTTATCCGAAGTCATGTGATATAACTGGAAAGTAACTTGGCTTACACAGTCTCTGAATGTGAGGTCTCATACGGCCCTAACAAGAAACAGTGAAGGATTCATTCATCTTTTACATTCATAGGATCAATCCACAGTGTAATATTTCATGTTTTCGAAGAACTCCAAAACATTTGTAGATGTTCCCATATTATTTACATATACACAATTTTTCAGAAGTTTGACTTCTCACATATTGGTGTTGTTCTTAGGTGCCGTTGAGTCAGTTTCAACTCATAGTGACCCTATATACTACAGAACAAAACACTGCCCAGTCCTGTGCCATCATTACAATTGTTATCTTGAGTCCACTGTTGCAGCCACTGTGTCTATCCATCTCGAGCGTCTTCCTCTTTTTCACTCACCCTCTACCAAGCATGATGTCCTTCTCCAGGGACTGATCCCTCCTGATAATATGTCCAAAGTATGTGAGACAAAGTCTTGCCATCCTTGCTTCTAAAGAGCATTCTGGCTGTACTTCTTTCAAAACAGATCTGTTCTTCTGGCACTCCATAGTATATTAAATATTCTTTGCCAATACTATAATTCAAAGGCATCAATTCTTCAGTCTTATCGTCCATCTTTCGCATACATAAGAAATGACAGAAAAACACCATGTTTGGGTCAGGCACACCTTAGTCCTTAAAATGACATCTTTGCTTTTTAACACTTTGAAGAGACCTTTGGCAGATTTCACAAATGCAATGTGTCATTTGATTTCTTGACTGCTGCTTCCATGACTGTTGATGGCAGATCCAAGTAAAATGAAATCCTTCACAATTCACATATTTAGCAAAAACAATTAGTGAATGTTTTCACATATGCATGAATCCTCAGGTCTTGGGAAGTGCAAGAAAGCAAAACCTTTTACATATCACTTTCTTTACACTCCATGGCTTTTCTCCAATGTGTTTTTCTTCAGGTTTTTTAAAAGGGATTACCAAAAGCCTTCCAATATTACCTACACACATACTGTTTCCTTGTAGCGTACCTTCTCACATGTTATCAAAAGGGTGAGCGAAAACTAAAGTGTTCCTTCGTTTCTTGAATAAGACATCTCTCTACTGTGAGTTCTTATTTTACTGAAAAATGGGGAATAATTAAAGGCTTTCTCATATTCCTTACATTCATTAAGGCTTCTAGCCACTGTGAGCCCTTGTTTAGTGAGGCATGAGGAATAACTACACTTTACACACTCTTTACGTAAATTTTTTTCCACTAGAGCTTCTTTTGTATTCCTTGAGGTAAAAACGAATAGCAAAGACTTTCCCACATTCCTTACATTCATAAGGCTTCTCTCCACTTTTCACTATTCTTATATGGTTAGTAACGTATGAGGACTAAGGCCTTCTAGCATTCTTAATACTCATAAGGCTTCTCTATACTGTGAACTAATCTATAGTTAGTGAGGGACGACGACTGACTAAAGGCTTTCCCACATTTCTATCATAAAGCCTATCTCCATTGTGAGTTCTAACATGTTTACGGAGAGATGAGGAAGAACGAAAGGCTTTTGCACACTCCCGACATTCATAAGGTCTCTCTCCACTGTGAGTTCTTATATGTCTAGTGATGGATGAGTAATCACTAAAGGACTTCCCACATTCCTTACACTCATAAGGCCTGTCTCCACTGTGCGTTCTTATATGGCTAGTGAGATGTGAAGACTGACTAAAAGTTTTCCCACATTCCTTACACTCATATGGCCTGTCTCCACTGTGTGTTCTTATATGGCTAGTGAGGTGTGAAGACTGAATAAAAGATTTCCCACATACCTTACATTCATAAGGCCTGTCTCCACTGTGAGCTCTTTCATGTCTAGTGAGTTGTGAACACTGACTAAAGGATTTCCCACATTCCTTACATTCGTAAGGTCTGTCTCCACTGTGTGTTCTTATATGGCTAGTGAGGTGTGAGGACTGACTAAAAGCTTTCCCACATACCTTACATTCATAAGGTCTGTGTCCACTGTGAGCTCTTTTATGTCTAGTGAGTTGTGAACACTGACTAAAGGCTTTCCCGCATTCCTTACATTCATAAGGCTTCTCTCCACTGTGAGCAGTTACGTGTCTAGTGAGATATGAAACCTGACTAAAGGCTTTCCCACATTCCTTACATTCATAAGGTCTCTCTCCACTGTGAGTTCTTATATGATTACGGAAGGATGAAGAAGAACTAAATGCTTTCCCACATTCCTTACATTCATAAGGCCTCTCTCCACTGTGAGTTCGTATATGTGTAGCAAGGAATGAGGAACGACTAAAGGCTTTCCCACA
>NW_004443993.1:4563100-4592588 GCF_000243295.1 Trichechus manatus latirostris
TTCCCACATTCCTTACATTCATAAGGCCTCTCTCCACTGTGAGTTCTTATATGTCTAGTGAGGTTTGAGAGATAGCTAAAGGCTTTCCCACATTCCTTACATTCATAAGGCTTCTCTCCACTATGAGCTCTTATATGTCTAGTGAGATCTGAAACCTGGCTAAAGGCTTTCCCACATTCCTTACATTCATAAGGCCTCTCTCCACTGTGAGTTCTTACATGTTTAGTGAAGGATGAGGAAGAACTAAATGCTTTCCCACATTCCTTACATTCGTAAGGCCTCTCTCTACTGAGAGTTCTTATATGTTCAGCGAGGGGTGAGGAACAACTACAGGGTTTCCCATCATCCTTACATTTACAAAGATTCTCTCTTACAAAAGGTTTTAGGTAAGAGGGACAACTGCAGTCATCTCCACATTTGTTACAACGGTAAGGTTTGTATCCAGGGTGAGATCCGATGTGATGCTCAAATGATGAATGATCCATGATGGCTTTTCCACACTCAAGGAACTCAGAAGGATTTACTCTAGTATGAGCTCTTTGGAGACTAGCAAGATTTCCAAACCAGCCGAAAGTTTCTTCACAGTGATTTTCTTCTCTACTTTCTTTACTTTCATGGCGGTTCTGTACTGTATATATTCTGTTAAAAACACGCAGCATGTTGTTAGAATTTATTACCCTTTCACAATTACCACACAGAGTGAAAATATGAGTTCTACCATATGTCGTCTCATGTTGTTGCACAGGCTGAATCACCTCACAGAGCATGTTACCATTACTGTCACAGTGTTTCTAAATAATGGAGCTTTCTGGTAATTATGTACAAGTGAAATATGTTCCAAATAATTATCTGATTCACATTTACGGAAACACTGTTTTGTGAAAATTATGTGAACACATCACTTTAGAGCTAGTTTCATGCACGCACGCACACACACACACACACACACACACACACACAGTCATGACACCTGAAGACTCTCCTGAGGTACTGCTGTCATGTAATACTCACCCTACATGCTTTCCCTGGTTGTTGTGCTGACATTCAATGCCATGGAATACACAGATTTCTCCTAACATGGAGAACCAGGAATCATTCTTCATGGATAACTTTTGTTCATTATTATCCTGTTGAAAAACTGACCCAATAATTTTTAGTGGAGTTCCAAAGTAGGAAACAAAACAGCAAGGAAAATTTTGAGGAACAAGGCATGTGTGAGAAGAAAGACTCTGAGGCATTTGACTGTTACATGACTTAGGTAATGGTCAAAAAAGTAAAAAATTTAGTAAGAAAAAACTCCAAGACAATTGAAAGTGATAGTGACATAAGTAGGGTGTAATTAGGAACACAAAATAAAAAGGTACTGTAAAAAATGCACGTGCGTAAAGGTAATATTGAAGACGAAATGGGGAGATATTTTCCCATAAACACAGAAAGCATGACAGAGGACTCACGAAAAATCAAAAGTCAGATCAGGTATGTGTGTAAGTTCTGCCTCCTAAAACCAAAAGAGTTTATTTCAAGTTGATTTCTTCAAATATAATTCCATCCCCACAGGGCTTCAAAGGATTCTTGCTTTCCTGGTGCTCCACGACACTACAGCTCTGGATAAGTCCTATGTCCACTCTCCTAAGATCTTTCCTTTGCTTCTCAGTGAGAAAATTTAATGTAGTTCATATGGTGCTCATAGGGAAAGACAGACCATGAGAAGATAGGCAAGCATATTTCCCTGACAACGCGCCAATACTTTGGTCACCATGATTTCTATATACGGGCAGATGTGAGTTTATTTGCAGCAAAATCATCACATCAAATTTGTAATAAACCTGGTAAAATACTAACGAGATACCAAACCACAAATCTCTTTCCCTCGAAATAACCCTGAAGCCAATGCTCATAAACTTACAATACTTAAAGAGCCTCAAGGTTTTTAACCACAAGAAAAATAGTCATTTTAATACATGGAGCCTCACTGGCTCAGTGGTTAAGAGCCTGGCTGCTAACCAAAACGTTGGTAGTTTGGATCCACCAGCTATTCCTTGGAAACTCTATGGGGCAGTTCTACTCTATGAGTTCTACACTATCAGTTGGAGTCGACAACAGCAATGCGTTTTTAAATAGATTTTTACTTTCATGGGGAAGCCACTAGAGTCTAAGCCCCGTGAAGGCAGTAAAAACATCTGACACGTTGGCCAATGTCTTCCAACTCTTCAAACTAAATCCTATAACAAGGTCAATAAGTACAATATATTCACTAAAGAAGTAAGAAAAATGAAGCCAAGCTTACCGGAGTCCAGGTTCCTGAAGGTTTCCATCATCACATCTCTGTAGAGTTCCCTCTGAGAAAAGTCCAGCAAAGCCCACTCTTCCTGGGTAAAGTCCACAGCCACATCCTCAAAGACCACTGAGTTCTAAAAGATCACACATATTCTAGATCACCAAGGTACCATCTTTCCCAATGTGTGAAAAAGGATAGGTGAAGCTGACAGTTCTGGGGAACTGAGACTTCATGCGGAGGTCACACAAGATTCTGTGTTCTACTGCAGACTTTGCCAATCAGCCCCATCCCTTTGCCGTCTACATTTACCTCCTGGCTGGTAGCATTCTATCTAATAGATATAACAATGTTTGTAACACAGTGAACTTATCTCTCCATAGTTTGACTATGACCAAATCCAGTCTTATACCTCTTTGTATTTATGGTTCAGAACACATAACAGAAGTGAAACAAATCCTCTATGAATAAAAGAACTTATTTCCACAACCAGATAACCATTTCTTTGTGGAAAAAAAAAGAATTTCACCTCTTTCTTAAGACCCACCACAACACATAAGAAAACATCAAGCGCTGGTGAAAGGAGATGGCAGCTTTTCCCATTGATTGAAAAAGTAAGCATCAGAATCAGACTCAGTTACGGCAGAGATTTTGGAATTATCAAATTGGGAATTTAAAACAACTAACAGTAACACCTAACAACATGATTCACATAAAAAGGCTTCCAATGTGAAAAGTAAACTACATGCAAGAACAGATGGGTAATATGAGCAGAGAGATGGAAACTCTTTAAGAAAAATCAACAGGAAATCCTAGAAATCAAAAACACTGTAATAAAAATGAAGAATGTCTTTACAAGGATCACCAACAGCTTGGACACAGCCAAGGAAAAATCAGTGAGCTTTAAAATAGGCCAAGAAGAAACATGCGAAACTGAAACACAAAGAAAAAAGAATGAAGAAGAAAGAAAAAAAGAATATTCAAGAATTGTGAACCAAAGTATGTAACATATGCACAATGAGAATACCAGGAGAGAGAACTATTTGAATAATGGCTGAGAATTTTACAAAATTAATGACAGACTCCAAACCACAGATCCAGAAGTTCAGACAACCACAGTCACTATAAACTTTGGACTGGTTCCAAAGTTAGTTCTGTCATTTTCTGCTTTTTTTTTCCTTCCATTTTTTGGTGTTTTCCGGCAGACAAAGCATGTCTGACCTCTGTCCCTTTTCTCTCTACGTCTTTAGTTTTTAATATTTCTGTCTTTATATACAAAAAAAATTCGTAGACCAAATATTTTGTTTTAATTATTTTATTTAGAATAATTAGTGACATAGTTATATTAACACCGACTTGTTACCCTTCGTTTCTTTTTCGTCTTCCACTCTTTTCTGCCTTCTCTTGTTTTAACTGAGCATTTTATGTGATTGCATTTTCTCTCCACATTTAGCATATGTGAACACAAAGGAGGCCTGGTGGTGCAGCGGTTAAGCGCCTGGCTCTAACCGAAAGAAATGACAGCAGTTTGAACCCACCAGCTGCTCTGAGGCAGAAAGATGTGACAGCCTGCTTCCATAAAGATTACAGCCTTGGAAACCTTACGGGGCAGTTCTAACCTGTCCTACAGGGTCGCTATGAGTCTGAATCATCTTGACAGCACAAAACAACAACATGCAAAGAGAGCTAAGAAAAAGGTGACTTCCACATGGTAGGAACGCTCTGTGGAATGTTCTACTTGCCCATGCCTCAACTGCTCCCTGGTTAGGCAGCAGTTTTACAGTGGTAGCAGGACGCAGTCCTAGGGCATGCTAGAGAGCGAGCGAAATGAAAACATGGAAAAAGAACTAAAGGAAAACAATGTATTGACAAAACAAGGAGTCCCTGGATGGCAAAAAGGTTAAGCACTCAACTATTAACTGAAGATTGGCAGTTCAAACCCACCCAGAGGCACCTTGGAAAGGAGGCCTGGCAATCTGCTTCCAAAAGATCACAGCCTTGAAAACCCTGTAGAGCAGCTCTACTGCACACACGGGATTGTCATTCGCTGAAATCGACTCGATGGCAACAAACAAGAAAACAAGAATATCAACAAACCAATATGAATTATGAAAGAGAAGCAAATTTTGGCACTAAAAAGTACGATAACATGAAAAATTCACTAGAGAAGGTGAATAACATTATCTCAGCAGAAGGAAGAATCATTGAACTTGCATATAGAACAATTGAAATTATTGTATGAAGAGCAGAAAGAAAAGAGAATGAAAAAAGTAAACAGAGACAGAAGGATTTGTGGGACATCATCAAGTAGACCAACACATGCATTACAGGAATACCCAAAGTAAAAGCACAAGAGAAAAGGGTAAAAAGAATATCTGTAGAATTAGTGGCTGGAATCATCCCAAATTTGATGAAAGACATGAATCTGCATCTACAAAAGCTCAATCAACTTCAAGAAGGAATAACTCAGACATTAGCATTGACAGAAATTATAATCAAACTCAAAAGGCAAAGAGAATCTTGAAAAAAGCAAAAATGACACAGTCATCAGTCAAATTAACAGAAGTCAGGGAGATCAAAAAGCAGGATGAACATACTTAAAGTACTGAAAACAAAAACAAAAGAAACCTGTCAACCAAGAATTTTATACCTGCCAAAACTGCCCTCCACAAATAAGGGTGACATTAAAACATAACTAAATAAAAGCTGAGGGAGTTGATCACCACCATAATAGACTTGTCTTACAAGAAATGCTAAAAGGAGTCCCTTCAGGCTGAAAATTAAAAACAAAAAAAAAACACTGACTAGTAATGCAAAGCTGTATAAAGAAAAAAATATCCAGTAAAAGAAATTATATGTACAACTATAAAAGCCAATATTATCGTACTTTAGGTTTGTATCTCTACTTATACATGATTTAAATGAAAAATACATAAAAATATTTGCAAATTTATGTTATTGGGGACACAATGGATAAAGATATAATTTGTGAGAACAAAACTTACAAAGGCAGGGAGATACAGCTATGTAGAACCAAAATTTTGTATACTATTAAAGCTAACAGGGTAACCATTTAATTTCAATTGTTATAAATCCAGAATGTTAGATGTACTTCCCATGATAAGCACACAGAAAATACCAAAAAAACACACTCAAAAGGAAATGAGAAGGGAAACAAAATAATGAGAGAATTGAATGCAGAAATACAGTTCTACATTCAGAGTTTACACATGAACATAAAGAAAACAAAAATCCTCACAACTGGATCAATAAGCAACATCATGATAAATGGAGAAAAGATTGAAGCTGTCAAAGATTTCATTTTACTTGGATCCACAATCAACACTCATGGTACCAGCAGTCAAGAAATCAAACGACGTATTGGGCAAATCTGCTGCAAAAGACCTCTTTTAAAGTGTTGAAAAGCAAAGATGTCACCTTGAAGACTAAGGTAAGCCTGACCCAAGCCATGGTGTTTTCAACTGCATCATATACATGCAAAAGCTAAACAATAAATAAGGAAGACAGAAAAAGAACTGACACCTTTTAATTGTGGTATTGGTAAAGAATATTGAATATACCATGGACGGCCAAAAGAACGAACAATCTGTCTTGGAAGAAGTACAGCCAGAATGCTCCTTAGAAGCAAGGATGGCGAGACTACGTCTTACATACTTCGGACATGTTATCAGGAAGGATCAGTCCCTGGAGAAGGACATTATGCTTGGTAAAGTAGCGGGTCAGCGAAAAAGAGGAAAACTTCCAAGGAGATGGATTGACACAGTGGCTGCAACAATGGCCTCTAGTAAAACGATTGTGAGTATGGTGCAGGACCTGGCACTGTGTCATTCTGTAGTACCGACTCAATGGCACTTAACAAGATGTACACTTAAGAAAAGAAAAAAGGACCTTTTAGTAATTGCTATGACATACATAATTTTACGAGAACAAAACCAAAAACCATATGTGCAGGTATGTATGTACGTATGTAGGCATATATGTGTATAACTGTGTACGTGTAAGTATATATAGGTGCATGCATATGTATACACATGTATATATATATGTATATACATTCATATATATGATAAAGCACACAGGGGTCACGGTTACAGACACAGGTTTCCCCATTATCTAAAAGTACTGTGCTCCTATGAAACCTTTTATAAGCCAAAATGGCATGAAGCGAAGAAGGAATTACCATTCATTTGGGAAAAATTTTTCAGTGTTCACAGACCCAAAAAACAACCTACCAAATTATACCAAATAACACTAACACTGCAAAAGCAGGAATGGTATGATAAATACACAGCCTATATAAAGTAGAAATAAAGTATGTATACCCATCAATTCACTCAAGCAATAGACCTTCCATTTTATCCATTACTCGATACCAACTAAAAGGGACCACTTTGCTACCAGCACAACCAGTAGTAACTTTGGCAGCTTTCAAAATTCTTTCTGTGCGTACACAGGCAACTTCAATGCAATCGCAATGTCTTTATTTCATTTACCATGATTGAAACGTTTAATTATGTCCAGTTTTACACTAAGTGTAACAGTCTTACAGCTCCTTTCAGGCTTTTCTGATACCTTAGGATACATCTTGCTAATGGATGCATGAGATAAATTGACGTAAAGCACAGACGCTCACAGACACAGTGCAAAGCTATGGTAGCTTGGTGCTGAGTGTAGTTCCTGGGGAAGGAGCTTACAGATGCCACTCTTGCTAATTGGGATATGTGCAGCGTCTTTAACGACTTGCTGCAAAACAAACACTGACTGCTATTTCCACTTTTCAACTTTTTATTAAATATAATATCATCTTTGGATTTCTTTCATTTAGCAAAACACATACTAATGCAGGCCTTCTATAAAAGCAAAGCGTCCTACAATGAACTTTTCAAAAAGCAGGAGATACCTGTACTTCTTAGACATAACTAACCAAAACCAAACATGTTGCTGTCGAGTTGATTCCAACTCATAGTGACCAAACATCTCATGAAATTAGTTTTCTAGGTTTGAAGGCTTAAGACCACCGTCTTGTGGAAAAACTCAGTTAACTGGCATAATACAGTTCATAAAGTTTATGTTCTATACATACTAGTTTGTGAGTAGTGTCTGGGGTCTTAAACACTTGCGAGTGGTCATCTAAGATACAACTATTGGTCTCTACTCATCTGGAGTAATAGAGAAAGAAAGAAACCAGAGTCTCAAAGAAGAAACTAGTTTATAGGAGTAACAGTCTACACGAACCATGGCCTCATCAACCCTGAGACTAGAAGAACTAGATGTGCCCAGCTACCACTAATGACCATTTGAATCAGGGCCACAACAGACAAATCCTGATAGAATGCAGAAAAATATGGAACAGAACCTCAAATTTTTAAAAAATTCAGACTTATTTTACTGGTTGAGACTGGAGGACTGCCTGAGACTACTTCCCTGAGATAATCTTTAAACCCTGAAATGAGCTCAAGGTCACCTTTTAGGTAAATAACAGACTGACTCTCAGAATAAACAATATCACCTGTGAGTACTGTGCTGCTTTAAAAAATCATCTATTGGAGACCAGTCAACAATTACTTTAAAACAAAGACGAGAAGTTAAAGGGGCAGGGAAACTAGATTAATGCAAATAGAACAAACAGAAAGGATATGAGAATGTTCATGCACTGTGAAGAATGTAAACAACGTATGTAGAAACTGTTGAATGGGAAGCTAAACTGCTGTGTAAAACTTCATCAAAAATACAACAGAGTATTATTAAAAAAAAAATTAACGAAGACCTAAATAAATTCAAAGACATTCTGTCTTCATAGATTGGAAGACTTAATATTGTTAAGATGTCAGTACTACTCCAAGCGGTATATAGTTTCAATGCAAACCCCATCAAAATACTACTGGTCTTTTTGCAAAAATGGATTAGACGACCCTCAAGTTATACGGGATTGCAAAGCTTCCTGAACTGGTAAAACAAACAATTCTAAATAAAAGAACAAAGTAAAAACACACACATTTCCAAACTTCAAAACTTACTACAAAGTTACAATAATCAAAACAGTGTCACAATGGTATAAGGATATACATACAAACTAATGCAATAGGACTGACAGTCCATAAATAAACCCAGTCTAGAGCGAAGTAATTTTCAATTCGGGTACCAATATCATTAAATGGGGGAAGAACAGTCTCCTCAACAAAAGTGCTGAGATAACTGGACTTCCACATGCAAAAAAATGAAGCTAGACATGACCTCACATCATATGAAAACAACCAGTTGCAGTCAAGCCAATTCCAACTCATGGCAACTTCATGTGTGTCAGAGTAGAAGCGTGCTCCATAGGATTTTCAGTGGCTGTGCTCTTTCAGAATTAGATTGCCCAGCCTTTCTTCTGAGGTGCTCCTTGGTAGATTCCAATGGCCAACCTTTGGGTTAGTAGCTGATCACTTAACCATATGCACCACCCAGAGACTTCATCATATACAAAAATTACCTCAAAATAGATCAATGATTTAAATATAAGAATTAAACAATTCATAGAAGAAAACATATAGGTAAATCTTCATGACCTTGAATTTGACAGTGGATTCTTTTTGATATGACACCAAAAGGACAAGCAACCAAAGTAAAATATGGATAAACTGCAACTCATCAAAATTAAAAATCGTGTGTACTAAGGAACATTATGAGTGACAAGACAACCTCAAGAATAGGAGAAAATATTTGCAAATCCTATCTGAAGAGGCATTAATATCCAGAGTATATAAAGAATTCCTACAACTCAACAACAAAAAAAACAAACAACCCATTTTAAAAATGGGCATATAACATATTTACTCAGAGAAGATGTACAAATGGCCAAAAAGCACAAGAAAAGATGCTCAGCCTCATTAGTAGGGAAATAGAAGTCAAAACCACAATGAGATACCACTTCACACCCACTAGAATGGTTATTTAAAAACAACAACAAAAAATAACAAGTATTGTAAATGTGGAGAAACTAGAACCCTCATCCATTGCTAGTGGGAATGTAAAATGGTACATCCACTGGGGAAAACTATGTGGCAGTTCCCAAAAAGCACTGACCTAGGAATGTGAAGGAAGTGCCTAGGTGGTGCAAACGATTAAGCTCTTAGCTAATAATCAAAAGGCTGGTGGTTAGGATTCACCTAGAAGAGCCTCAGAAGAAAGGCCTTTTGAGCTACTGCCAAAAAGGTAACAGCCAATGAAAACCTCATGGAGTGTAGTTCTACTCTGAAACCACATGGGGTCACCATGAGCTGGAAAAGACTCAACTGGTTTAACTGGTTAGGGATGTTAAGGAGTTATCCATAGGAATATCTGACAAAAGATTGTTCCAGAAAGAGAAAAGAGGTGAGAAAGTGAGAGTGTACCTTGCATGCTGCAGGTAACAGGGCTCCGAACCAGAATGGAACTAAAAACAGAAATGAAAAAAAACCCTGAAATTTTCACTGGACTGAAACCAAAACCCGAACAGAAAAAAACATATTTTTCTGAACCCAAACGGAAGCAGAAACCCATTATTTTCTTCACTCTGCTATTTTCAGTTCAATAATAATTTTTAAGTTGTAAGCAAGACCACTGGGCCATTTATGTTTGATTTGCATCTGGAGCCTGTATATGCCAAATGTTTTTCTGGCACATGGCTGGTAAGGGCACAGTTCATTGCTTAGGCAGGCGACATACCACAGTCACAGCTGTAGATGATGACTGTTATGCGAGATGATTCACAGGCCAGTTCAGAGTTCGCTATTTCCACTCTGCTTGAGCTCTCTCAGTAATGAAAACTGTGCCTACTGAAGG
This sequence comes from Trichechus manatus latirostris, assembly GCF_000243295.1. Classification (NCBI taxonomy): domain Eukaryota; kingdom Metazoa; phylum Chordata; class Mammalia; order Sirenia; family Trichechidae; genus Trichechus; species Trichechus manatus. The sequence continues at coordinate 4,573,203 of NW_004443993.1, forward strand.
TGTGAGAAACACCTGGCAATTGAGAACACTCATAGTCAGAAATCTAAAGAGTTGCTTAAACTGCACTGAGTTCCAGAGTTTCATGTGAATGGAAGTTTGTTAGGTGAGTGTAACCATTTTAAACGTACTTTATTCACATTTTTAAGCGTGATATTTAAATTCAAGAAGAAGAAAATCGTGTATATATTATTGATGATTACATTCTTGTCTTCAATCTCAATTTAAATGTACTATTACACGTTGTTTTACTTATGTTTAAATGATATTGATCTCACAAATTGAAATGTTAACAAACATCACCAACTATCGGGAAGAAAATTAATGTTTCAATTGTCATACACCGTTGTGATGGTTAAGACTGTCAACTTTGGCTGGGCCATGATTCTCAGTGTTTCTGTGTGATCACTCCCATGATGGGATCTGCTGTGAGTAGCCGATCAGCTGAAAGGGAGTTTCCTTGGGTGTGGCCTGCATCCAAATATAAACAGATGTTCTAGCTTTTTGCTTGCGATCGATCCTTTTGCTGTCTCATGTTAGTCTGACCTCCGGTTCTTGGGGCTTAAGCTATGAGCTGATCTGCCAATCTTGGGTTTTGTCGATCTTCACAGCCTGTGAGCGGGCACTACTTTCCAACCTGCTGATCTTGGGTTCGCCAGCCCCTGCAGCTACATGAATTGGGACAAGCCTCTATCCTAATCCATGGACTTGGACATTTCAGCCTCTACAATCACGTGAGCTGCTTCTCTGATATAAATCTCTCTCTATATGTTTATACACTTTACTGGTTTTGCTTCTCTAGAGAACCCTGCCTAAGACAACCTTTATTTCTGAAAACAATTTGATAGCATCACTGTGAAGTAAGATTCTTCTTCAAAAGGTGCTGGAAAAGTGTACAAGAATGTTGTAAAGTGGGACTTTGAATGGAAGAAATTGGCAAACCCAGTGAATGAAAAATTTAAGTTATTCTGGTTTTTCTACTACTGACAATACAAGGTTTAAGCTTAAAGCATTTTAATATGTTCTGATTCTAATTCATTTCTGCAAACGTTTTTAGGCATTCTATTCTCTTTATGTTATCAAAGTCTAAGACTTGTTTTCACTGTAATGTAATGTAATGTAATGTAAATATGCTCTCATGTTAGTATTTCTTATCCCTTGTATTCTAGTATGGGACGAACAAGGGAAAATCCATGTCAAGAATCTTTCAAGTACGAAAAGACTGAAAATAAAAAACGTGTCAAATTTGCAACACAGATATGGCTGGAGACCATGCAGCAAATTTAGAAGAGGCACCTGAAGCATCACCATATAAATACAATGCAGTACAGAGAAGACTGAACAAAGTGTCAAAAGTGTTCCGAATAAGCAACAATAAACATAAGATGCTCTCCAGGCATGGGCCAGTAATGTGAAATTTACCTCTAAAAATAGAAGGTGCCAAGAGTCTGAAGAAAGAGGTGGGCAACTCCAGTGTGGCAGCAAAGGTGGATACAAGGGAGACTTACATACAAGGCGACTCCTAGGTGGCTGCAGGACCAAAGCAGATCTAAGCACCTCGCAGTGCGAGGGCCGAGATTTTATAGGGGTAGCAGACAATAGTGGCTACATGTCAGGGACTTACATAAGGATGACTTAACAAACTGTAGTGAACTAACGGACCCCATGAGGGTGCTCGTGTTCGGCCTTGCAAAGCCTGTTTCCCCCTCAATCCACCCTTGAGGCCTGCTCTGACAATCTGGCACCTTCCCCATCTTGTGCTGCAGTACGAGAGACTTGTTCTCTCCGTGCCAGGAAGAGATAAAGAAGTGGAGTTGGCTAGGTGCCATATGGTGCCGTGCATGTGCAAGAGACAGAGAAAGTTACTTTGCGCCCAGAACAGGGGGAACGCTTCGCTGATAAGAACTGGGAGAAAGGCGACCCAATTCCAAGCCTCCTTATCAGGCAATGCTCTAGGCCCAAGCCCTTTACTTAGGTAACCTGGACAGGAGGCAAAAAGGCAAACAATTCACCCAACAGTCCACCCCTCAACTCCCATCTGGGCGCCAGAAAAAGCAAAGCAGTACCAAGTCCTGGTATGCCCATTACCCATTTTGTACATTGAGTTACCTGTCCATGGTTTGGTGCATAACCCTGGTGGATGTTATATCTGTGCAGGACTTGAGGCCTTTAATGAGGGTTACTAGTAGTACTGTCCCGAGTAGGTTGATCAGGTCTGCTTGGAAGAGAGATCCCAACAAGACTTCCTGTTGTCGTTAGGTGCCATCGAGTCATTTCTGGCTCATAGCAACCCTATGTACAAGAGAGGGAAACACCCTCACAATAGTTATGCTGGAGCCCATTGTTGCAGCCACTGTGTCAATCCATCTCGTTGAGGGTCTTCCTCTTTTTCGCTGACTCTCTACTAAGCATGATGTCCTTCTCCAGGGACTGGTCCCTACTGATAACATGTCCAAAGTATGTGAGATGTAGTCTCTCCATCCTCCTAATGTGCATTCTGGCTGTATCTCTTACAAGACAGATTTGTTCTTCTGGCAATCCATCGTATATTCAGTATTCTTCACCAACGCCATAATTCAAAGACACCAATTCTTCCTTGGTCTTCCTTATTCACTGTCCAGCTGTCACATGCATATGAGGTGACTGAAAACACCATGGCTTGGGTCAGGTGTACCTTAGTCTTCAAGGTGACATCTTTGCTCTTCAACACTGTAAAGAGGTCTTTTGCAGATCTGCCCAATGCAATGCATCTTTTGATTTCTTCACTGCTGCTTCCATGGGTGTTGATTGTGGATCCAAGTAAAATGAAATCCTTGACTTTAATCTTTTCTCCATTTAGCATGATGTTGCTTATTGGTCCAGTTGTAAAGATTTTTGTTTTCTTTGTGTTGAGGTGTAATCCATACTGAAGACTTCAAGTCCTCTTCACTTTCAGCAAGCAAGGCTGTGTCATCTGCATATCACAGGTTGTTAATGATTCTTCCTCCAATCCTGATGCCACGTTCTCCCTCATATAGTCTCACTTCTTGATTTGCTCAGCATACATACCGAATTTAAAAAAAAAAAAAACCCCGTTGCCATCGAGTCAATTCCAACTCACAGCGACCCAAGAGGACAGAGCAGAAGTGCCCCCCATAGGGTTTTCCAAGGAGCACCTGGTGGATTCGAGCTGCCGACCTTGTGTTAAGAAGCCATAGCTCTTAACCAGTACACCACCGGGGTTTCCATAAATTGAATAACTGTGGTGAAAGGATACAACCTTAACGCACACCTTTCTTGACTTTAAACCATGCAGCATCCCCTTGGTCTGTTCGAACAGCTGCCTCTTGGTCTATGTACAGGTTCCTCACAAGCACAATTAAGCGTTCTGAAATTCCCATTCTTTGCAGTATTATCCATTTGTTATGAACTGCACAGTCGAATGCCTTTGTGTAGTCAATACAACACAGGTAAACATCTTTCAGGTATTCTCTGCTTTCAGCCAGGATCCATCTGACATCAGCAATGATATCCAAGGTTCCACATCCTCTTCGGAATCCGGCTTGTATTTGTGGCGGTTCCCTGTCGATGTACTGCTGCAACCACTTTTGAATGATCTTTAGCTAAATTTTACTTGTGTGTGATATTAAAGATACTGTTCGATAATTTCTGCATTCTATTGGATCACCTTTCTTTGGAATGGGTACAAATATGGATCTTTGCCAGTGGTTGCCCAGGTTGTGGCTTAATGCAAGTCAACTGAATAAATCAAAGGGCTGCATTTGTCTGATCTTATGTATTCGTTTATGTAAAAACAGCATGTTTCTCCCAACATGGCACATTATATGAACAGTACACATTTTAGTACAAGTAATACAAAAGCTCTCTTTCTCAGCACAATTGAACAAGGTATCACTATTGCCAGACCAGGCTAATTCAGAGTTGGTGTAGCTGGTCAATGTACACTGGACCACCTGATCATATTCTGCAAGTTCTCCACATCCAGTGTAACATCAGTCTGAAAAGTACACTTCTCAAACCATCCACTCTTGTGCCATTTACATTTTTAACACACAAAAATTTCCTTCTAAAGTTGGAGCATTCCTCATGGGCAGCTTTCATACTTCAAAAGATGTTTTCCCTGTGAGTAGTGGAGTCAACCGTATTCATTTACCACATGATCTCAGTACACCAGGTTACACATTTAGTTGGTTTACAAGGTGTCCTCCTTATTTATAAATCAGCTGGAACAATGTGGGGAGATTGCTCATCATCTCAGTTCAAACGCTCAGAGCCAGCAGGTGTTCTGATTGGTAGATCTAGCAAAAGCCTGTATCATTGGGGCCCAGGGATGAGGGGCCTGTCCATTGTGAGATAATTTCGGAAGGAAAAGAGACAACATTAACAATTCCCCCCTCCCCTATCTCCCAAGAGACTTGAGGTGAGGGCTGCCCAGGCACAGCCACCCAGGCTGTCTGTCCTAGTCTTGAGGCAGTGACCTCCGTGGGAACCTAGGTCTTCTGTCAGGAACCAAAAAAAAAAAAAGAAACCTGTTGCCATCCAGTCGATTCCAACTCATAGCAACCCTATAGGACAAAGTAGAGCTGCCCCATAGAGTTTCAAAGGAGTGTCTGCTGGATTTGAACTGCAAACGTTTTGGTTTGCAGCCATAGCACTTAACCACTACACCACCAGGATTTTCTTGTCAGAACAGTTGTATACAAAAGAAACACATTTTATAGACTAGACAGTTCGATCAAACATACGGCACAAATGAAAACTGCCCTTGCAGGGAACTGCTGCACTGAAACCCCGGCCTGCTTGCCTAAGATATATAGTTTAGCTAGGGTTGTCTTGTCCCCTCCCATGAGCCATTTAAGCCTGTCCCCTGAAGTGCTCAATTGCCCCTATGGCTTGGGGGTGATACAGAGCATGAAGAGTTCATTTGGGATCCAGTGGAAGCCTCTGTATAGGATAAGAAGCCCTGATATGAAGAACGCCCTGGCCCGCTGGCTCAGGAATCTGTCCCTTGGTAGGCTTTAGCCTTGGCCAGTGTCTTGTAGGCAGGTCAGCTTTTCTATGCTGTCAGGCATTTTCTGATGACAGTGACAGTCCATGCGTGTAGGCATGGTCTAGGATGGTATGTTAATCTCCACTGGCCAACCTCTTTTAAATTCAGGAGGTGGTCAGTTGCACATCTCTTTGCTCTGGAGCAGACGATATTTCAGCCTCTGCAGTCAGTTGGCAAGAGTGGTCCGCTTGTTGGTGGTCTTCCCCTCTCAGCACAGAGGCTTTTCTGGTAACCATCCACACAAGTAACAAAAGGTTATCAGGAACAGAAATGATTTTTCTTTTTTTTGTGCCAATGTCTCATCCCCATAGGGGCTTGCTTTATATGTCAGTCTGAGTGTTTTCAGTGGCCAGACTGAATAGCCAGGGTATTAGCTATAGCCCAGATCACAGTTTCCATGTGCCCCACTAAAAAATGGCCCTAACTGCAGCAATTTCCATCAGGACTTGGAGACAAATGCTTACAGAAGTATACATTAATACATCAACATCATCAGTACATACAAATGGGATTTGCAGACACCTTGAAGGGACTTATCCATAGTCAGGCTAGAGCAAGAGTCTCAATGATGGTAACCTCAGACCCAAAAGTTTTCCTCACTGAACTTTAATTGTACACAAGGCCTCTGGTCCTCTCTGGTGACAAAGGGACCTAGACTTAATCCTCAGTCTTAGTTATTTCTTAAAGTCAGAAGATCTAGGCAAAGTTGGCAGAGCTCTCAATCATTTGTGGAGCCAAGCCTCTACTATCCCAAGAGCAAGTATGGGTTCAGCCTGGTAACCTGGAAGTGGACCCTCCTATTTTAGTTTTCCCCTTACTATTGCAGCTGTGACTACGTTATCACCTGGTTATTTTGGCAGGGGCAGTTACCACAGAATTCCAGAGGGCTTCTAAGGTCTCTTCAAGATGGCTCAACACAAGCTGTCTTGAAGGGCTCTTTACTCCTTTTCTCTGTTGTTTTAACTCTTGGTTTACACTGGGTGTTACAGGGTGTTCTCAGCATCAGGGACCCATGTAGCCCCTCCAACTATCTCTGGTCCCATTCTTGGAGGAGCTTTCAGCTATGGCTAGGGGATAGCTCCCCTAACCCCTGAAGTTCTGTTCTTTATAAACCTGCAGCTGAGCATTTCTAGTTGTTCATCCTGTTTGTGGACTCAACACCTCAACACATCAGTCGTGCTCTCACACAACTGCCACACATCCCTTTCCAACTGTAACTCTTTCTGCAAAGCTCTTAGGTGTGCTTCAGTAGCTAGCTGTGCTTTGGTAGCCACCTGAACAGCCACTACTGCTCTCCTAGCTTGAAAACACATGTCTGCCCACAACTGGGCTATGCTACTTGGTGTTTTGGGGGCTTCCTTATACTCTGACCAACCCAGAATTTCCCCCGCAGGAAAGTGTACGGGCCAGACCTCCCCACATGGAGGTCACTGGCCAACCTGGGATCTCCCCTACAGATGCCTCACTCCCACTTGCCATTTCTTCAGTCTCCTGGCTGGCTTGCCAACTGTTCAGGCATGGACCAAAAAAAAAAAAAACCCAAATCCGTTGCCGCTGAGTTGATTTCGACTCATAGCGACCCTATAAGACAAAGGGAAACTGCCCCATAGAGTTTCCAAAGAGTGCCTGATGGATTCGATCTGCCGACCTTTTGGTTAGCAGCCATAGCACTTAACCACTATGCCACCAGGGTTTCTAGGCATGGACCAGTAATGTGAAATTTGCCTCCAAAAATGGAGGGTACCGAGAGACCAAAGAAAGAGGTGGGCAACTCCCGTGTGGCAGCAAAGGAGTATATTAGGGAGAATTACATACAAAGCGAGTCTTGGGTGGCCACAGGACCAAAGCAGATCTCTACACCCTGCAGTGAGAGGGCAGAGGTTTTACAGGGGTAGCGGACAACAGTGGGTACATGCCAGGGAATTACATAGGGATGACTTAGCAAACTGTAGTGAACTAGTGGACCACATGAGGGCGCTCATGTTCAGCCTCACAAAGCCCGTTTCCCCTTCAGAGGAGTCTGCTGTTCCAAAATGCCTTAAGATAAAATTAGATACACAATTGTTGATACATATTTTAGATTAGTTACTGTTTACAAATGTTCATTTAACTGAATATCAGGACCCTGTAAAACTTTAAATCCAATTATTGCTTTAATTGGTCAAAATTTTTCAATCAACTCAGAGAATATTAGGGAAATGATACCTCACTTGTCCTTAAAACTAAGCTCTAAAATTAGTAGTAATCTAGAAAAATGTATATTTGCTTTGAAAGTGGATGTTGCCAGTAGACTGGGTCAATTCTAGGAATTAACAGTCAGTTTGCAAAAGACAATACGTATGTTGACACTGAGAATGAAAGAATTAAAGACACACAGGTCTGTACATAGAAAACACTGTGTATCAAATTTTAGAGGAATACAACATTGATTTACAATAGATTGATTCTGTAACCATGGATAATGGCTCTAATATGACTAAATATGTTGATTTTCTCAGAAATGATAGTGAAATCCAATGGCAAAATGTCAGGGAAAAATGACAATTCTTAAGACTCTGACTTAGTGCATTCTAAATTGCAGAAATTAACCATTGCAAAGTGCAGTGAAAACAACGTTTATAAGAAAAGACTGACCGGTATAAAGTATGCTGCACACACACTTCAATTAGTTATTAAAAATGCAATAAAGGATGCTAAGCTGAATTTTTAGGAGAATGGCATGAACTCATTCAAATACTTCATATTCCAACAGTGACTATCAAATTTTCAGAAAATAATTTAAGGAAACCTGTACTAGACTGCCCAACAAGATGGAACAGTATATACCCCTTGTTAGAAAACTTACTAGGATGTAACAATCTCTGCAATGTATTAGTTGAGAAGAATAATATGAAATATTACTTTTCTGAGGACAAATGAGCATATATCACATTAATTTTAGAAACTTTAAAACCTTTAAAGAAAGTTATGGTAAGACTGCAAAGTGAACGATTAACCATGAGTGATGTTTTTGGTATGCAGGAGGAAACTAAGCTAAAATTAAGAACTCTAAATAATACATTTGGAGCCCTGGTGGCATAACGGTTAAGAGCGCAGCTTCTAATCAAAAGGTCGGCAGTTTAAACCCACCAGCTGCTCCTTGGAAACCCTATGGGGCAGTTCTAGTCTACCCTACAGAGTTGCTATGAGTCTGAACTGACTCGACGGCACCTAACAACAAACAACGATAATACATTTGAAAACACACTGATTGAAAAATTCAGAAAATAATAAATGCTGGCAAGGTTGTGAGAAGACTGGAACTCCCATACACTGCTGGTGGGAATGTAAAATGATACAACCACTATAGAAAACAACATGGTTCCTTCTTTAAAAGCTAGAAATAGAAGTATCATACAATCCTGCAATCCCACTCCTAGGAAAGTATCCTAGAAAAATAAGAGCTGTCACATGAATAGACATATGCACACTCATGTTCACTGCAGCATTATTCACAATAGCAAAAAGACTGAAACAACATCGGTTGACGGGCATATGCAAAAAATGTACACGAAAGAATAAACACAGTAAAAAGTTCAACACTTTCCCAGAAAAGCAGGAGAAAAACAAAGATATCCATTATTCAATTCCTATTCAACCATATCCTAGAGATTTTAACCAGTACCAAAAAACCCACACCAAACCCGTTGCCATCAAGTCGATCCCGACTCATAGTAACCCTACAGAACAGAAAACTGCCCCACTGGGTTTCCATGGAGCAGCTAGTGAATTCGAACTGCCCACCTTTTTGGTTAGCAGCCAAACACTTAACCACAAGGCTCTTTAACCAGTACGTTTTCTTCAAAAAAAAAAAAGATTAAGCATTTTAAAGGAAAAACACACACACACATTATAGGTTAAATAATTATGGATGTACAGCCCCAGAAGAATATACAGATTATTAGAGGACTGAGACGTTTTCAGCCCTGGGGATGCAATGGTTAAGCGCTTGGGTGCTAACAGAAAGGTTGACAGTTCAAGCCCACCAGCGACTCCACGGGAGAAAAGACCAGGTGATCTGCCCCTGTAAGGATTACAGCCTAGGAAACCCTATGGGCAGTTCTACTGTGTCATATAGGGTTACTATGAGTGGCATAGTTGTTAACAGCGATGGCTGCTAACCAAATGGATGGCAGTTGGAATCCACTAGATGCTCCTTAGAAACCCTACTGGGCAGTTCCACTCTGTCCCCATAGGGTCGCTAAGAGTCAGAATTGACTCGACAGCAATGGGTTTGGTTTTTGGGTTTATAAGTCAAAATATACTTGACGGCAAACAACGACATCCACACTAGTATCAAACAGATGAAAAATTCACTTTAATGGAAAATGTAATTTAGTGAAAATAAAAAAGACCAAGGAGTATAATTAATAAAACACCCTAATAAAAAATTATAAAACATTATTAAATTACATCCACATCAACTGAAATAAATGAAAAGATTAAAAACAAATTAAAAAACCCACTGCCATTGAGTTGATTTTGACTCACAGTAACGCTATAGGACAGAGAACTGCCCCATACGGTTTCCAAGGCTATAAATCTTTAAAGAGGAGACTGCCACATCTTTCTCTGGTAGAGTAGCTGGTGGGTTTAAACCACAATCCTTTTGGTTAGCAGCCGAGCACTTAACCATTGTGCCACCAGGGCTCCTAATGAAAAGATAGAGCATGCTTTTAGAATATTTTTCTACCCAAGTAGACCTTATTTCCAAAAAATTCCAATTTTATTTTTCTTAGAACTTGACAGAAAATACTTTAAAATTTTATATGAAAGGACAAATGTCCATAGCCAAGATGCTCTAAGGAACATTACATGGTGACTTGTCCAAAGAAACCCACCCACCCACAACTTTGTATGTGTGTAGCTATAATAAATTAAAACAGCATAGTATCAGTACGAGAACATATAGTAGACCATCAGGAAAAAAAAGTCCAGGAACAGGCCCATCTACCAATATGGAAAGCTGAGTCATGAGAGACGAAGCACAGCAGGGCACTGCTAGAAACTAGAGACACTTTAATACATGGGGTAAAGTCAATTATCTAATTAGAATAATTAAAGCATTCCTATCTACTCCATACGCAAAAATCAATTCCAAACAGATAACTTTTAAATGTGAAATGAAAATTATAAATCTCAGAAATTATAATAAACAAATGATTCTATGACATAAGAACAGAGAAAAAAACTCTGAAATAAGACATAAGGCAAGAGATTGACAAACTCAACTATATTAAAATTCAAAACTATTCATCAATGGGCAGCAAAAAGTGAGTGACTGCACAAGCTACATACTAGAAAAATTTTTTAAATATATATAAATAAAAAATGTATTTCGAAACGCTATACAGAAGCCCTAAAAAGTCACAAAAAGATGAACTTACAGTGGGAAAATATGCACAGCCTTGTCAGTACTGGAATAGTTTAAGATAATTATAAAATAAAATTGAAGTATGATGCCATTTCATACCCACTACAAAGCAAAAATTAATTCAATAAACCCCATGTTGCCAAACAAATGAAACAAATAAAATACGTACACACACTATGTGGGAAGGAAAACTGGTAAACCACATCTGCATGTCCTAGTAAATTTAAACTTGGCTATGATCTGCAACTTGGCAGTTTCCCCTCACTAGAGTTATCAAGCAAGAGCACCTGCAGCCTGAAAAGAGACCGAACAGAACAGCACTATACACAAGAGGGAAAACTGAACTAGAAACAACCTAAATTTTGTAAGCTGCTGTGGTGTGATGGATCACTTTTGTGTGACCTTTCTGCCATGGTCTTGTAACTCCCACCCAAGTGACTGAGCGGGACTGTGTGATAGGGTGATTGTGGCCCACCAAGGGGATTGGTCAGTTTTGCCAACCTGCTGGGCTTGAAATGAACCACCCCAGAGGCGAGACATGTCTTTGGACCCAAGATCCCTGTGCTGAGAAGCTCCTGTAACCAGGAGACAGAGGGAAAGAGATAGAGAGCGCTGTAACACTGAAAAGAGCTAGACCTGGCAACAGAGACCCAGCATGGTGGGCTTCCAGCCCACAGAGAGACAAAGCTGAGTGCCTCTGGGCAGAAGCAGAGGGCCCGGAAGAGGCGTGCCTGCAAGCACTGCAGGGAAGAGGGTATCCTGATGGAAGAACTGCATCCTGAGTGCTCTTCAACCTGAACTGTGACTGTTACTTCCCTAATAAACCCTAAAATCACAAGCATTGTCTGTGAGTTCTGTGTGGCCATTGCAATGAATTATCAAACCCAGCAGAGAAGCAGAGAGTGCCGTGGGAAGGACAGTTGGTGTCAGAATTGGTGGAGAGAGGAGGCATGTCTGACCTCAGCCTCATAGGAATCAGCCTTGGGCTGTTGATTCTCCTTTCCCCTTGTGAAGTTAGAGGAGGTCAGACACCGCCCCCATGCTGTTTTTACAGCTCTACAATGGATAGGTAAATTGTGGCCCATTCATAAAATGGAACATATACATACATAGAAACATGGGTAGACTAGAGCTACAGACACAACACGTATGAAGCTCAAAAACATTATGAGGAAAAAACAAGTCACTAAAGAACCCATACAGAGTTTATAGAAAACTCCAAAGATGCAAATCTCAACAATATATAGTTTAAGAATTAAGGCTTGTGTGGCAAAGCTGTAATAATAGCAATAACAATAATAACAAAGTTGGAATATACAGATAGTAGTTACCTCCAGGTTAATGTAAACTTAGGTCAGGAGGGCTTTTATATCTCAACATTTTATACCTTGATCTTAGAAACTGACATTTACACTCACCAGAGTAAGCTTTATAAAAGGAAAATACTGGGAACTACCTAAGCGTCCACTCATGGTGGTGAGGTTACAAACAAAGATAGAGCCACCAAATGAAGTATTATGGACTTTTATACAACTTTAGACTCAAGCTATCTATATACTGTTATAAACATCTACAGGATAATTCGTTAACTGGAAAAAAGCAAATATAAATTCCAAGTATCTTTGAGCAACAAAGTAGGGAAAGTAAAAATTTCTAATTTTCTTTGCTTGCATTTATATAAACACTGGTAAGATGAAAAAAAAACAAAGTTGACAATAAAGCTGGTTATCTAAAGGTAGCTGGTGGAAGAACGGTCTGGATGAGAACAAAGTTAGAAACAAGTCTTCATACAGTGTGCTTTTTAAGTTCTTATTGAGATTTGAACTTCGAAGGCATAATCTATTGGAAAAACACATTCATTTTACTTTTAAACGTAATGTAAATCAAATGTGACATTTAATGTGTTTCCCAGAAATTTCCATTCATAAGTATTGAACCACTTAAGATTTAGTCACTCAGGGCCTAAGTGTCTGAAAAGGTCTAACATATATGTATACAAATCATAAAAATGTAAGTTAGAGTTTTGTGTTTAGACCCAGATGGATATGACCAAGGATATCAGTCTTTACATCCATTTTATCTCAATCAGGAGAATATTTCCAAAATGGCTAGAAGTTTTAAAATATCAGGGGTTCTGGCATAATATAGCCAATGTAGTAGAAGTCTTTAAGATCCTTCTCAAGATTTAAGTAAGCTTTAGAGCACCTTCTACATTAGTTAAAATAGGCATTCCTCTGTGTTTCAGAAGTTTTATATGCATTTAATTCAGAAATTTTCAGTAGAAGCATAACAAAATGATCTCGAAATTTGCTTCCATTGGAAACTATGATCCTGAGAACTTAAATACACCAATCTCATATCCTGAGCTGCTTTAGCAAAAAAGGACACTTTAACTTTAGATTCTAATCCAGGACTGTGGGGAGCCATCAAAAATTTTAGAAATGTCACACCAGCTCTAGGAACAGAAAGCCTGGGAGAACAGGGACCTGGATTGGGTATCATGCTTCTCACACACCTGAAAGACTCAAGTAAAACTATTCCCCACTGGAAAAAATGATGGTTATGGAGACCGCAGATGTGATCCAGCTGGACTCACTCTCCTGCTTCATTCCTGTGCTGAGGTCATGAGAGTGCCAAGTCCCATGCAGGACCCATAAAGAGTCAGGTTTCTTCCCTGAACACCCGAATAACTCTCTCTCATTCTTTACCCCATCACATCGTGTGAGAGGTGGAGCTACAGTGTCAGAACTGCACAGAAAAGGCTGCAGTGCCTGGGGGAAGCCAAGAACACTGTGTGCAGTGAGGGGACAGGATGGCTCTGGAGGGCCTGGGGCTTAGCCTCCTCAGCCAGAGCTGCTCCCTCTTCAGACTCTGCTCAGGAGATTCTGTCATTCAACACAGAGCACTGAGGCCCAGGGTGGGCATGTAATATCCCATGGTGATAGCTCACAGAGTCACATATGAAAAGTAACTCCAGGCATCCAAGGTTTGAGAAACAACCCATGTGTAGAGGAAGGGCCCAGTGAAGAGTAGAGGACTTAGGATGCCTCTTAGGATTTTGTCCTCTTCTGCCAACTTTTTCCTCATAAAAGAAACACAGAGCACGAAGTACACAGCTGGTCCCCCACCAAATCACATTTAGCCTCATCTCCTTATACTAAGAATTACCCAGTTCTCTGTGGTACTTACCATTTCCTGGCTACAGCTTCTGAAGTCTAAGTAAATGTCCTCTCTGAGTTCAAGAAGTCACTTCAGGAAGAAGGATGGGTGTGGAGGCAGAGCCACCAGTCTGGAGGCAGATGACTATTTGGTCCACACAGCCAGTCAGAGCAGCTGAAATCCTTACTTGTGATTGCAAGGATGTGCAAGATGGTCACCCTCGGTTCTCAGCTGCCTAGACTGGACTAGTTCTCCCTGTGCCACACCTGGGACCTGAAATGGAAGAAGATGGGGAGGAGACAGTGTTGAGTCAGGAGGGAGGGACAGGTTCTTGGCCTTCAGCTCTTTCCCTGGGCAGGGCTTTCTTTCAGGAGCAAGGGAATGCTCCACCCTAAGGGCACTTGCATTTCAGGCAGAACAGGCTCCAGCCTTCCAGAGCACACACCTGCATTCCTCATGCAGCTCCACAGACCTCTTCCTTCTGGCAAAAATATCACAGATGGAAGAATTTACTCATACCAGAGTATGAGAAGCATCCATGCCTGGACAGGCTGGAAACCTTCAACCTGATTTCCTCCAGGGAGTCAGGGGTCCAAGGTGGAAGCTGTGTGTTCACCTACGTAATTTTGCTCCTTGTAGGTCAACACACACACTGTTATTTGATAACAACATGGATGCATTTTCATGGAGAACATATTTTTCAAGTTCGGTCAACGCACTCATCATGCTTCATCGATTTTTAATCACGTGCAGTTAATATCCTTCCGTTGAGCTCTGCTGTCTTTCTTTAAAATTTTCATTTCAAATACACCATTGCAACATGTGATCAGTATTTTTTCCTGCTGATTTTGCAGTTAACATTTCTTTATTCCCCTTCAGTTGTTCTTCTCCCCTGCCCTTTGCTCTCAGACCATGATATAACCAGTCCCCGAGCTTTCAAGGAAGCAGGGAGGATTCCTGAACACTTTCTCTTTCAACATTATAAAGAATCAATCAATAAATGAGAAAATCATTACGTTTTCTCTAAGAAGCCCTCTCCCACCTCTATTCCTATTTCTTTCCATCCAGCTTCCCCATCCAACAGATTCCTACTCTTTTATCTCTTGGTCTCGGGGTGAATGCTCTCTCTCTTGCATGATCATTATACCAGTGTCTCCCTCATTTAACTATTATTTTTCCTTTTATTATTTTCTCTAACAGCACTGTCTAATTTTAATTCACACCTTTATTTCTATACTTATTACTTGCAGCATAAACTGGGAGTGCGTTAGTTATATAGACTCTCAAGCCTCACCTGAGACCTGCTGAATCAAAATCTGCATTTTAACAACATCCTCGAGTTGTCCACTTTGACATTTAAGGTTGAGAAGTATTCGCTGCTCCATAGCCTATAACTCAAAGAATGGGCATGCTATCAAATGATGCCCTTTGAACCATCTACATCTACACTGTATCATCCACTATCTTCCTGAGCCACACCATCCTCCATGTCTAGGCCACCTCGCAGTCTTAACTTGTTCATAACAAGCTCCTGCTTGACATCATTCATTCATGGTTGTCTTTTCCAAAATCTATCTGCGGCACAGCATCTGGAGTGTCGTGCTTTAAATCACAAATATACTCACATCCATCCCTGCTTAATGCCCATCACGGGCCTTCAAAAAGCCCGGAATAGTCAGCATGGTTCTAAACGACCTGCTGCCATTGCCTCCTCCAGTCTGGCTCACATACACAAATTCCTACCCCCTACTTCCTTCACTCCCCAAACCACTCTTTGTTTTCTCTGTTTCAATCATCTCTAACTTTCATCAAAGAATGGATGATACTGGGTTCTCTGCTCCCTCAGGGATTTACACATTCATTTTTCCCAACTGAAATACTCTTTCCATTCCCACTCCTCCTGCTATCAACCCTGCACATAGCTAAATCCAACAAATTTTATGAATCTTCGTTTAAATGATTATCCCTTTCAATTAGTCTAACCTGACTCTCTGGTTAACCCAAACCAAACCCATTGCTGTCAAGCTGATTCTGACACATAGCAACCCTATAGGTTGTTTTATTACAGGTATCAGCTGTCCCTGATTTTGCATTGTGTTTTAAAATGCCTCCCATGCTACAGTGCAAATCTATGGGCAGATACTCTGTTTTTCCCCCCATTGTGGCTTATGACATTAATAATTTGGGTCACGCACAGAATAAATCATATAGATGGATTATCACCCAATATATATCTCTTGAGCCGCACTATCCAGTGAAATTCTCTTTGAGGATAGACATGTTGTTTCTACACAGCCCAACACAGTAGCCAGTAGTTGGTGGCGCAGTGGTTAAAGAGCTTGGCTACTAACCAAAAGGTCGGCAGTTCAAATCTACCAGCCGCTCCTTGGAAACCCTATGGGGCAGTTCTACTCTGTCCTACAGGGTTGTTCTGAGTCTGAATGACTCAATAGCAACGGGTTTTAGCCCCATGTGACTATTTAGCACTTAACACATGAATACAACTAAGGAACTCAATTTCTTCTTTTGGTTTCAATTAATTTTAATTGAAATAGCCACACCTGCCAAGTGGACACCACAGCTCTAGTGGAGACCTCAGAACCCTGAGTGACCAACAAGCACAGAGGGTGTGAAGGCTGCCATCACCACAATGCAGAGCTTCACAGCTTTTTGTTTGCTGGAAGCCTGTCACACAGGGAAATAAAGCTGGTAAAAGCAAAGGTAACATTCAATTCAATTTGTCTGTATTTACATGATTAAAGTTAAGGTCAACCTAAGTTAGATTTACCACATTCTGAAAACTGCAATGATATTTAAATATAGAAATGAGAGAGAGTAATTGAGGGGGCAGGAGGGAGACACTCTGAAGAGCGGACATTTGAGTGAGACCTGAATTTTAAGAATTACCGGACTCCTGTTGTTAAAAAGTTTTCCTCTAATCAGAGGAAACACCTAGTCCAAAATCAGGGAAAATCTTGACAACTCTGAAAAAGTTTTCTTTAAAAATGCGTCAAGAGATTATCTAACATGAGGATGAGTGTTATAAATTTAAGTCAGAGACCTATATTAATCGAGTTCCGTTCCTAAATCTGTCTTTAAGTCGAATTTGTACGCAAAGACAGACAGTTAGATAAGGTCGTAGTCAAAATGCTTATCTTAGTATGTAGTATATAGTGTACCTTTCTATGCATAAATAACATTAAAGAAATACTTCCAAATACACTAAAACATTTTTAACAAAATAAATCAATAACAACAACGCTTTGATGTGTATCGAAAAGTAGTGCTACTGTTATTTTCAACCATTGTACATACCTTCTGCACGACTGAACAGATACCTACAGGGCGTTACTCAAAATACTCAGAAAATTCTGTTCTGTAATACTGTTTTTTTTTTTTTTTTGACTATTTGTATATCATCGTTGGAGTAGTATCTTTTCATATATTTTGCCTATTTTTTCTTCTTTTTAACTCTACTTTAGATGAAGATTTACAGAATAAACTAATTTCTTATTAAACAGTACACATATTGTTTTATGACACTGGTTAACAACCCCACGACATGTCAACAACTCTCCCTTCTCAACCTCAGGTTCCCTATTACCAGCTTTCCTGCCCCTCCTGCCTTCCAGTCCTTGTCCCTGGGCTGTTGTGCCCCTTTAGTCTCGTGTTCTGTAAAACTTTTCACACCAATTAGATACTTTATCGTAGACTCTGAACTAAAAAAATCTAAGTTTTACTAAGGGCTGAATTTTTGCTGGGTTTTGAACACTCCTCAGCAGAGGCAGGGAAGGGGTGGGGACACGGGCAGGATGGTGCTGGGGCCAGATCAACCATTTCCTCATCACTTCCTCACCAGACCCGTCAACTACACAAATGAACAACGAGGCTCCTACCTCAGGGTGCAAGCGAGAAAGTGATGTTCAGGATGTCCTAAGAGTGAGCCCAGGGCCCAAGGGTTGGAAAAAGGGAAACCATATGGACATAGAGAGGTCAGGAATCTAAAACTGCCTCCCCAGTCACGAAAAGACCAAGAACAGCTGCAATAATGAAATCCCACACGTGTGAGGTAGGGGAAACAGAAGCCCAGAGAGGTGCCGAGATGGCCCCAGGCTGCACAGCACAGAGGGCCCGAGGGGTGGGTGTGGCAGATCTGCGTAAGGGAGTGCTGCACAGGCCTGGCTATATGCCCAGTGCTGTGCACTGACAGACTGTACTCAGAGAACACGTACAGCAGCCGTCCGCATCGCGGTCGCTGGCCGCCACCACCTGCAGCCTCACCTGGGGCACACGGATTGCTGGGCCAGCCCTTTCCGAGCTTCAAGGGAGGCGGGAGCAGGTGGGCTCTCAGCGCGCTGTTGTAGGCCGTGACTGGGCGCAGCACATCGAGGGGCCCGCCCACCAAGGGACCCACTGTGGCACCTGCACACGTGCGAGAAGCGCGGCCTGTAGTGGGAGCCAGGGGCCCAAATACTGAGTCAGTTTTTTCCTGATATGCTTTATCGGGATTGGTTTGTAACTGCGGGTTTTACATAAGTCCTAAATCGTATGTTTATAACCTGCGGAGTGCCTGTATGTAAGACTGACCATATAGGATCTTGGTGGACAATGTAAAATATATGGATTTTATTCCATATGTGATTGATGGCTTACTTCGTTTACATTTCTGAAATATGCCTCTTGCTGCTGGGTGGAGATTATACTTTCTTGTGACAAGAGAAAAAGAGAGAAAGTTCAGAGGCTGTTTTCCTATGGACCGCTCTCAGAGTAGCTTGGACTAGGGTTGCACCCATGAAGACGGTGGTATATTTTGGTTCTAAACCAACAAGACTTGGTATTTTCCTGAAGCTGGAAGATGAAAGAAAAAGAAAATAGAGGTGGGCTGAGTATATCTCCCAATCTAGTGAATGGATGCTGGTGCCATTTACTGATATGAGAAAGCCAGGTGAGCAGATTTGCTGGGGTGAGATTGGAAAACTCTGTTTTGAACATGTTAGGTTTCAGGGCCATATAGCCCTTAGTGTACCTGGTAGACTATGGGAAGAGTTTGGTTTTTTAGTCCACTGGTACCTAAGAGCCTGTACCTCAACCTGTAGACTGCTTCCTCCTAGAAACGAAGAATCACACTGTGACCTCTGAAACAGGCTCCATTCACACTTCTGAAACTTCAAGCTGGAGGGAAGGAAGAAAATAGTTCAGGTATGTATTAGGCCTTTAGGAAATGTAAGTTGATAATTGTGGAGTTATCTGAAGAGCAAGTCTTAAGATTCTGAACTAGGAAAGTTCAGTAGTTTTGAATGAAGGTTTGAATTTGACAACAAGTAACTACATTATCAGTAATGTCTCCAAGGGGGAACGCCAGTCCAAAAAGGGACTACTTCTAGAATACCTATCTCTAGAAAAGGAAAGAGAAAAATAAACACATTGTATTTGTCTACAAATGTTGAGATTTCAAGTGGCATTTAATGATGATTTTTCCTCTACATATTTTTTATTTTTTTGAAACGTGTAATGTTTACACAATTTTAAAAAAACAAGAACACTTATTTGTCCACATACTAGTTTTCAACAATGCATTCTTAGATATGATACCAAAAGCATGAGCAACCAAAAAAAAAAAAAAAAGTAAACTGGACTTCATTAAATAAAAATTTGAAGCATCAAAGGACTTTATCAACAAAGTGAAGAGACAATCTACAGAATGGGAGGAAATATTTGGGAATCATATATCTGGTAAGGGGTTAATTACCAGGATATATAAAGAACT
>NW_004443993.1:4592962-4629985 GCF_000243295.1 Trichechus manatus latirostris
GTGAACCTCGAAGGTAACTTCACCACTGAGCTAAAAGGGTGTCTGGGGGCCATACTCTCGGGGTTTCTCCAGTCTCCTTTAGGCCAGTAAATCTAAACATCCATTTTTAAAGTGAGCAAAAAACTTAGACATTTTACAAAAGAAAATATACAAATGGCCAATAAATGCATGAAAAGATGCTCGATGCCACTAGTCACTAGGGAAACACACATCAAAACCACAATGATACCACCTCACCACAACCAGGATGGCTACTATCAGAAAAACAGAAAACAGCAAGAGTTGGGGGGAATGTGGAGAAATCGTTGGCAGGATTGTAAAATGGTGCAGCCTCTGTGGAAAAGAGTTTGGCAGTTCTTCAAAAAGTTAAACATACAATTACCATCTAACCTAGAAATTTCCATTCCTAAGTATACACCCAAAAGCCTTGAAAGCAGGGACACATTAGATATTTTACACCAAGGTTCACTGCAGCCCTATTCCTAGCAGCCAAAAAGTGGAAGCAATCTAAATGTCTGTCAACAGATACATATATAAACAAAATGTAGCACATCCACACAATGGAACATTATTCACTCATAAAAAAAAAATGATGTTCTCATAAATACTACGACATGGATGAATCTTGAAAATACTATGCTAACTGAAATAAGTCAGACACAAAAGGACAAATATTGTACTATCCCACTTATATGAAATATTCAGAATAGGCAATGTACAGAGATCAAAGTTTATTAGTTACTACAAGGGGCGGACAGGGGGGAAGGGGAAGTTAATGCTTAAGGGGCATAGGTTTCTGTTAAGGGTGGTGGAAAAATTTGGAGGCTGATAGTGTGATGGTTGCACACATAGTGAATGTAATTTATGTTACAGAAACTTATGTGTAAAAATAGTTGCAATAGCAAATGTTTTGTTATACAACCACTCCTCACTTATTGACATAGTTAGGTTCAGAAGACCAGGTCCTTATATGAAAATCGGTGTTTGAAATTTGGAGGATGACTACATTAGATCACAAAATGAAGGATGGGTACATCATTACATAACTGCCAGATTACATCACTGCATAACCTCCAAACCCCTAAGAATCATGGCCCAGCCAAGCTGACACACAGCCCTCATCATCACAGCCAGCATTACTCTTGCCTCCCCATCTCGGCGTTCGTTATTGTCAGACGTATGCCGTTAAAGCAGAAAATAGTTGGGCATGCTTTTTACTATTTTTTTTTTTTAAACTACTGTTTTACTATTGTTGGGTACTTATCTTATTATTGTCACTATTTGTAAATGCAAAATGTTGGATAATTAAGACATTCAATAAGTGACGAGTGGGTGTATTTAAATACCAGCTGTTTCAAAATCGTGCATTGAAGTGTTTTTGTTTTCAGATACAGAACCCTTCAGATTAAAACTTACCAATAAATTCAGTGTCTTCATCTATTAAATGAAAGTGATAATTGCAACACCTGGTAATCTGTTTCCATAAAGATTACAGCCAAGAAAACCCTGTGGAGCAGTTCTACTCTGTAACACATAGAGTTACTATGAGTGGAATCGACTTGATGGCAATGGGGTTAGTTTGGTTTTTTATAAGATTATGGTGAAGATTAAATTAGTGCACGTGAAAGTGCTTAGAACAGTGCCTGGGACATAGTAATTGTGCAACCATTTGCTAATATTAATCATCATCATCAATATGATGATAACTCGTGTGTAAAGATGGAAAAGAGCAGGAAAATACCTTAAGAATGCCTACTATGTGCCAGATACTTTTACAGATTCCTTATTTGATCTCTCTGATTTGATATTATTATTACTACCTTTTAACAGATAAAGAAACAAAAATTCAGGGAGAAAAATAAAATCGTGTTTCAGGAACTGCAGTGTGTAAACAACGGATTTTTTAAGGTAAATGGATCTGGATCACCTGGCTATTAACATGAAAACAAAACAAAACAAAACCAGGACTACTTGCATAACAAAAATTCTGGTGAATTATAATTCAAATAATAAAAATAAACAGATTATGCTAATGACATTGGAGTTAGCAATGATTTCTCAAACAGGACACTTAGACACTTTACATTTTTAAAATGATATATGCAGCGGCTCCTTCACTCTTTAGTGTCTAGCTATTATTTCTCTTTTGTTCTTTGTAAAATGGTATCGTTTTGTTGCTCTTACATGCAATAGGTTTGATATACACATACTATCTTCATTCTAATTATTACATTTGGTTTTAATAACATTCTTTAGTCATATTACAGACACCATTTTATTTACTCATCAATTTAAGCTTTACTTTTTCATGTTCAAAACTTACTATAAATCATGACTTTCTAATAATTGCACATTTCACATTTATTTAAGCTAGAGTACTTTGTAAAATAATTATCACAAAGGATGAGATACTGTTTGCAACATTGTAGTGTGCCTGGCCCTTTAAGATCTGCCAAGTATTTTGATTATTTTTATTACACATGCCGCCCATTTTTCCCTCCAGCCCAACATGTTGCTCTGACACTGGGAATAAGCCACGGTTTTGCTGTAAGAAGCCTGAAGCCTTCAACCTATTAAGAAACGTGACTTGTTGATGGCAGAAATTGTGGCTGTATCACCAGCATCCAATCCCGCAGTGATCTCTAAAAATCGCTCATGGCCCACATTAATTTTGTTCAGCCACATCACAGTTTACATCCGACCAACTAAGTTTGGCCATAATGTTTCTCACACATTCATGCTAAAAATTTCTGCCTTAGAGCCAAAGAAATTCCTCTAAACCTGCCTCTTACTATTTTCCTCCTGAAATTGGGATAAATATGGTCCTAAATGCACGTACTAGTTCCAATCATGGTTCTTAATTCATCTACCTTAAACACCTATAACCGTTAAAGCAGGGAAGGAAGCAAGATATATTCCTCACCCTAAACTTACTTTTCTCTGACCAGCAAACCTTATTTAAAAAAAAAAAAAAAAAAACACCAAACCTGTTGCCATCGAGTCGATTCCGACTCATAGCGACCCTACAGGACAGAGTACAACTGCCCCACAGGGTTTCCAAGGAGCGACTAGTGGAGTCAAACTGCCGACCTTTTTTGGTTAGCAGCCAGGCTCTTAACCACTGCGCAACCAGGGCTCCAATACTTAACAAAAGCCCTGCCTTGATGAAGCGCAGAAATCAAAGGGGAGCCTGGTGAGCGGCGGACTGGAGCGGGTGGGAGCAGGATATTCAGACTCAGGCCGACGACTGTGGGCTCCGATGAGGCCCGTGACTCTGCATTTCTCACAAACTGCCAGGGGTAGCTGACGCTTTTGCTCAGCGAGGATTTACAAGATTTTACCTGTTGGTGCACCGAGAGACAAGGTGTACAGCCCACCTACTCAGCCGTGCAGAAAACAGCTGCGGCCCAGTCGAGCGCAGGCAGGGTGGCCTGGGCTCTCAGAGAAGAACGCGGCGGCAGCGGCAGCAGCAGGAAGGCAGGACAGCGGCGGCGGGAGGCCACGAACACAGCGCGGCCACAGGAAGCCCCGCGGCTCTGAAGCAGCCCAGGGAAGGCGAGAGGCCAGAGGTACGCAGGAGAGCGGGGGCAGCGCCCTTAGCCCCTGCCGGGTGCCCCACGGGCTGCACCTGGAACTGGAGCCGCCCTGACAGGGACACAGACAACCTCACACCAGAGCCGGAGAGCGTCCAAACATGGCTGCCGGCGTCGGCGCGCACTTCCGCTTCCGGTTTTTTGGACTGTCGTTGGAGACGGGGAGGTGTTCCGAGCGCGAGAAAAAAATTTTTTACATTATTTTGTCTAAAATTAATCTACCATTTCCAAATTTATTTATTTTATTCCTCGTCTCTTACTTTTGTCCGTGTTTGTATTTTCAACTCTGTTTATTTTATATTTGATTTTTTAAAAATCCCAACCTGAAAAGTTTTGAACTCCAAACTCAATCTAAACATATTTCTTCTGGTTACTATATACTGTTACTAATTCCACCATCTTATTTTGTGATTTCTACTTATTCTTTTTTAAAAGTTTGTAGTAGTTGGGATTAAAGCATATATAATGAAAATGCGCATGTATCCTTATTAAACAACTATATAGTGAATACCTGTTTACCCACATTTCCCAAGAAATACATTACCTGTGCCAAAGACCCTGCAGTATCCTTTCTCTATTTCCTCCTCCTCATTCTCTGAAAAGAAACTTTTGTGCACTTCTCCTAAGTGGTTGTAAAATGGTATCTCACTCCGGTTTTAACTCCGTTCATTCCTGTGTGTTGCTGAATAGCATTCCATGGTGTGGAAGCACCACACTATGTTCGTCCATTCACAAGTTGATGGACATCTGGGTTGTTTACTCTTTTGGGTGTAGCTGCTCTGAACATTTGTGCACGCGTTGTCTTGAGGACACATATTTGCGTTTCTCTTGTGTAAATACCTTAGAGTGAAATTGTTGGGTCATAGGGAAGCTGTGTGTTTAACTTTATAAGAAACTGCCAACCTACTTTCCAAAGTGGTTGCGCCTTCTTCACAGCCTCCCGCCCCCCACAGCAACATGTGGGTTCCCAGGTGCTCAGTTACGCAGTTAGGGTTCCCGCCTCTGTGAACCAGCACACAGACAAGTTCCCAGCCCTGTGGGGGGAGGGGTGGCATCCATGCTGTCTGCCTATCTATGAAGGCTCCTTTATTTCTGGAATTCGGTTCTTCAAGGTTTTCTTCCAATGGCTGCTCTCCTCTAAAAAAATACAAAAACAATAACCGTTCCCTTCCAGTCAGTTCTGACTCATGGTAACCCCATGTGTTACAGAGTAGATCTGTGCTCCATAGGGTTTTCTTGGTTGTAATCTTTATGGAAGCAGATTGCCAGGCCTTCCTATGTGGTGATGCTGGGTGGGTTTGCACCATCAACATATAGGTTAGTAAACCGACTGCCGTTGATTCCAACACATAGGGACCCTATAGGACAAAGTAGAACTTTCCCATAGTTTCCAAGACTGGAAATCCTTATGGAAGCAGACTGCCAAATCTTTCTCCCGCAGAGTGGCTGATGAGTTGGAACTGCTGACCTTTTGGTTAGCAGTCGAGTGTTGTAACCACTGCACCAGCAGGGCTCCTTATATAGCCTAGTAACCCAACCAAAAAAAGAAACCTGTTGCCGTTGAGTTGATTCTGATTCATAGTGACCCTACAGGACAGAGTAGAACTGCCTCATAGGATTTCCAAGAAGAAGCTTGTGGATATGAACTGCTAACCTTTTGATTAGCAGCCACAGTTCTTAACCACCACACCACCAGGGCTCCTTATAAGTTAATAGTCCAGTACAAACCCTTAGTGCCATTCAGGGACCTCTGCACTTCTATAGTCCCATAGAAAAGAATAATTTCTATTTTGTCTGGATGTTTCCTGTGGTTACCACAGAGTGAAAGTGTTTTCTTCTACTTCCTTACCAAAAGTGGAAGTCCAAGGCTATTAACTTGAAACATTCCTGTAGAACAGTGATCCATCTTCAGAGCATCCTGGTGCTATGCAAACTGAAACACCAGCATGCTGTGGGTATTGCTGGTGGAGGCCTGAGTCTCAGGCAGTGCGGGAAGGAGATGAGGGCAGGGTGTTGCAGGCAGGTGAATCTGAAGAGGGGCTTGACCAGGATACAGCAGAGCCTTGAGTGTTCCTGCTCAGTCTGAGGGTTCTGCAGGTCAGGTGGGAACCTGCTGTGGGTGACAGGTCACTAGAAGTCCCCGTGTCCCCCTCCTGGGTGGGACAGGAAGGGGGCTAAGGGTGGAGACCCGGTGGGCCTGGATGTGTCCATTGGTGCCCTATCATGGGAGGAAGCACAGGGTGGGATGGGGATCCACAGGAAGTTTGGGGCTCAGCCCAGCAATGAAGACTCCTGGGATAGGAAAGGGCTAAATTCCTGACCCTGTCCTGGAGAAGTGTGGGGAGGAGGGGCTCCTGGGACAGGGGCAACAAGCTTTCTATGTCTGTCACCCTCAGGTTTCCCTTCCCTGTTCATTGTTGGATGGTGAATGCTTAAGTGTGGAGTAGGCTACCTTGTCTGTCTTTGCTGTCCCTGTGATTCCACTTCGGGCTCAGTCACCCCTCCTTTGCAAGTGTGGCCACTTGAGCAGGACAGAGTGGGTGGAAAGAGAGCAGAGCCAGAGCAGATACAGTACAGCTGCTGTGGAGCTTTGCAGCGCCGAGGAAGGGGCGGAATTCTGGGAGGGCAGCAGATCCTGTCTAGATGTGATGGACACAGAAATGTCCAGCCACTGAGACAGACCAGGGAAGCACGTTCTAAAGCTTCACCCTAAGGCTTGGGTGCGCAGAGGCCAGCCCAGATGAGGTGGACACTTGGGGCTGCAGTGACCCTGGTGAGTGGGGCAGAGGCCTGCAGGAAGCTGCTGAATTGAGGTTGGAGGGGAGGAGATGGAGTCACAATGATGCACATGGAGGCTCTGTGGAGTTTGGAGTCTTCTAATACGCTGGACCCACCCCAGGAGTGGTGTGCCCCCCTACACTTGCTGAAACATGTGCCATGTCATGTGTCTGCAAAGGGGGCCCAGGGACAAGGGGTTATGGGGACATGATAAAAGGGTCTGGGGAAATGGGGAATCCAGGGACATGGGGACCCAGGGTCACTGGAGGGGTACTAGGAATATAAGGAGGGAGACTAAGTTATGGGGAGGTAGCCAAGGGACATGAGAAGGGTCCAGAGGCAGGAGGGGGGAGTGAAGGGATACGGAATTGGTCCCAGGAACATGAGAAAATATGGGGACATGGCGGTAGCCAAAGACCCATTAAAAAAAACAAAACCCGTTGCCGTCAAGTTGATTCCAACTCATAGTGACGCTAGGTAGCCAAAGACAGGGGAAGGGTATTCAGAAATAAGAAGAGTGGACAGAAAGACATGGAGAGAGTATCCAGGGACATGAGGAGGGGCCCTAGGGACATGCAGAGGGGCCCTAGAAACATAGGGAGTGGCCCCAGTGACATGGGATTGGGCCCAGGTTTGGGGAGGGGGTTCAGGGATATGGGAGTGGACACAAGGACATGGAAAGGGTATGGGGATATGGGTAGGGGATGTGCAGATATGGTGACAGGACCAGAGAACATTGGGAAGGGGTCCAGTGACACAGGGAATGGACCCAGGGGTACCAAGAGGAAGCCCAGAGATATAAAGAGGCGTCCTAGCGACATGGGGAGTATCATAGATTGACTTGTGTCCCCCCAAAATGTGTCAACTTGGCTAGGCCATGATTCCCAGTATTGTGTGATTGTCCACCATTTTGTCATCCGATGTGATTATCCTATGTATCCTATGTATAGTAAATCCTACTTCTATGATGTTAATGAGGCAGGAGTAGACAGTTATGTTACTGAGGCAGGACTCAATCTACAAGATTAGGTTGTGTCTTAAGCAAATCTCTTCTGATATATAAAAAACAGAAGGCAGTAGAGAGATATGAGGATCTCATACCACTAAGAAAGAAGCACTGGGAGCATAGCACATCTTTTGGACCCAGGACAGCTGTGCTGAGAAGCTCCTAGACCAGGGGAAGATTAATGACAAGGACCTTCACCCACAGCCAACAGAGAAGTCTTCCCTTGGAGCTGACGCTCTGAATTTGGACTTCTACCCTTCTAGACTATGAGAAAATAAATTTCTCTTTGTTAAAGCCATTCACTTGTGGTATTTGTTACAGCAGCATTAGACGACTAAGACAGGGAGGGAAACCAATACATGGGAAGACCAGTGATATGGGGTGTGTCCCCGGGATATGGGAATGGGGTATGGGGACATAGGGAGGGGACCTAGGTACATGGGGAGAGGGGCGGAGGGATAATGGGAAGGATCCCTAGTGATGTGGGAAGGGGATCCAGGGACATGGAAAAGGGGTATGGGGGTACACGGGAAGGGGACCTGCGCACATGAAGATTAGGTACATGTAAATGGGCAGGGGTTCAAGGATGGGATTGGTCTCAGGAAGACAAGGAATGGTATAGAGACAAGGGAGGGGAAACGGACCTGGGGAAGGGGCTCACAGATATAGGGAGGGAGCGTGGGGACATGAGGGGGAGTGGGGACATGGAGACTAAAGTGACAAGGAAATGGGACATTGGACGGGTGCCCAGGGACATGGGACAGAAGCCCATCAACACAGGGAGGTGCACCTGGGACATGGGGAGGGGCCCAACAAAATGGGAAGAGGGCCAAGGGACATGGGGAGGAAGCCCAGTGACACGAGAGGGGTCCCAGGTACAGGGGAAGAGGCCATAGGGACATGGGGAGGGGCCTCAGGGCTCAGGAGAATCCTGCAGCCTAATGCCTGACCCATGGACTTGGGACTCTCCAGCCTCTACAACCGCATTTATCATGATGTTGCTTATAAACACGTGGTTGTATAAACAACATCATGATAAATGGAGAAAAGACTGAAGTTGTCAAGGATTTCATTTTACTTGGATTCACAATTAACACCCATGGAAGCAGAAGTCAAGAAATCAAAAGACGCATTACATTGGGCAAATCTGCTGTAAAAGATCTCTTTAAAGTGTTGAAAATCAAAGATGTCACCTTGAAGATTAAGGTGCGCCTGACCCAAGCTATGGTGTTTTCAATCATCTCTTATGATTGTGAAAGCTGAACGATGAATAAGGAAGACACCTTTGAATTATGGTGTTGGAGAAGAATACTGAATATACCATGGACTGCCAAAAGAACAAATCTGTCTTGGAAGAAGTACAACCAGAATGCTCCTTAGAAGCAAGGATGGTGAGACTACGTCTCACATACTTTGGACGTGTTGTCAGGAGGGATCAGTCCCTGGAGAATGACATCATGCTTGGTAAAGCAGAGGGTCAGCGAAGAAGAGAAAGACCATCAATGAGATGGATTGACACAGTGGCTGCAACAATGGGCTTAAGCATGACAACAATAGTGAGGATAAGCAGGACCGGGCAGTGTTTCATTCTGTTGTACATAGAGTCGCTATGAGTCGGAACTGACTCAAGGGCTCCTAACAACAAGAACACCACGTGAGCCATTTTCTTGATGTGAATCTCTCTATACATAAATATTCTCCACAGGTTTTGATTCTCTAGAGAACCCAGCCTAAGACATTTGGTACCGAGAGTAGTTCTCGAGAAAAAAAAATTTTAAGAGGGAGTTTTCTAAATTGGTTCTCAAGTCTGGTTAGTTTTAAAGATGTTGATTCTGCTTTCAATAGTAAAGAAGGCACTGCTAACCCATGGCATGAGGTGGCAATAGAAATAGGCAAAACATCAGCACCAACAGATCAAGTACTGGTGAGAGGTGTGGCTCTGGGTGATCAAATGTTTGATACTTTTCTACAATTTTGTTAAAACTAAAAGTATAAGGAAGCTGGTTGGTTGGTCCTACTTCACTACACAAAGTGGTGAAAGAGAAGAGCTCAGGGCTTCAGAGGTAAAGGTCAAGCACCACATAAAAGATCTCAAAGTTCCCACTTGTGCCCTGAAAGTAAGCCTTATTTCTTGTAGTAACAGAGCTGATACTGCTGAAAACAAAACTCAGTCTATCAAAAGAGTGGCTGAATTACAATGCCAATTGAATTCCTAACCCTGAACGGTTTCTGAAGTTAAAGTGAGGGCACTGATTGGGAAGAAATGGGATCCTGAAACTTGGGACTGCGACATATGGGCAGATAATCAGGATGCTGGGGAAAAGAGCCCCTAAATTCCATTGAATTCTTCTGCCAACAAAACCATTAGCCCCTCCACACTCATCTGATGAGATTAAATTAGCTCTGTCTGAAAAGCCTTTGTCTGATACATTGCCCGGGTTGGCATCTGAGTTGGGGCACCAGCAGAGGCAGATGCCTTATAAGACATTGCTGAATGTTCTCGAAACACATCACCATCAGCCTCCACCAGACTGAGTCCAGCACAACTAGAAGGTGCCCAGCTACCACCAATGACTGCTTTGACAGGGATGACAATAGAGAGTCCCAAAGCTGCAGAAAAATGTAGAACAAAAGTCTAACTCACAAAAAAAAAAAAAAAAAAAAAAAAAAAAAGGCTTACTGGTCTGACAGAGACTGGAGAAACCCTAAGAGTATGGCCTCCGGACTCTCTTTTAACTCAGTACTGAAGTCATTCCTGAGGTTCACCTTTCAGCCAAAGATTAGACAAGCCTATAAAACAAAATAAGACTACATGGGCACACCAGCCCAGGGACAAGGACAAGAAGACCGGGGGGTGGGGGGACAGGAAAGCTGGTTAATAGGGAACTCAAGTTTGAGAAGGGGAGAGTATTGACATGTCGTGGGGGTGTCAACAAATGTCACAAAATATGTGTTAATTTTTAAATGAGAAACTAATTTGCTCTGTAAACCCTCATCTAAAATAATAAAACAAAAATCTTCACCACCCAATTTTGCTTCTAGACTTAAAACTTGATTTAAGTGCCAGAGAGCCCCAAAAGGTGAAGTACAAAGTGTGACCCAGGAGGAGGTAAGCTACACTCCAGCAAGAACTACTTGACTTTTCTAATATGTACAAACAGAAACCTGGGAAATATGTGTGGGAATGGCCATTAAGGGACTGGGATAATGTTGGAAGGAACATAAAGTTGGATTAGTCTGAGTTTATTGATATGGGTCCACTAAGTACAGATTCTTCATTCAATGTTTCAGCTCCAAAGGTTAGGAAAAGATCTAATACTTTATTTGGTTGGGTCACTGAAGCATGGATTATGAGGTGGCCTACACTAAATCAAGTTGAAGTACCAAACTTTCCTTGGTATACTATAGAAAATATCCAAAGGCTTAGGGAAACTGGCATGTTAGAGTGGATTTATCAGGTTAGAACTCCACAGACCCACACATGGAGTGTCCAGAGGATACATCTTTTACCAAAACTGTGAGGAACAGATTTGTGAAGGGAGCCCCAGCATTCTTGAAGACTGCTGTGATTGCTATTCTATTTAAGTCAGATTTGACAGTGGGAGCTGCCATAACTGAATTAAGACACCTAACTACAATGGGGTTGATTGGACCCTGTGGTAGTAGGGGCCAAGTGGCGGTGCTCAACCAACCAAGTCAATGTCGGCGTTGTTACCGTAATGGACAATGGCGTCAAAGCAGTAATCAGAGTAGTCTGATTCGTATGGACTTATGGCATTGGCTACTTAGTCATGGTCTCCCTAGGAGTGAAACAGATAGGAAATCTACTAAATATTTACTTGATCTGTACAAACGGACGAATTCTAGGTCAGGTGAACAGCAGTCTAACTCGAATCACTAGAAAGAGAGTCATGGTCCCTCAATCAATTCCCAGACTTGAACAAGTTTAAAGACCCACCACCCCTTGAATGAAGGGGAGGCCAGGTCCCCTTGAGGAAGGACTCCAATACACTGCCAAAAACGTATATACAGCATCGCATCCAATCACTTTACAGCAAATGAAGTACAGCAATGGGCCTGGGCTCATGGAATTCACTGGTCTTACCATGTTCCCTATCATCCTGAAGCAGCTGGCTTGATAGAACGATGAAAAGGCCTTCTAAAGACACAATTATCAGCATCAGGTAGGTGGCACTACCTTGCAGGATTGGGGCAATGTTCTCCTGGAAACTGTATATGCATTAAAGCAGCATTAAATATATGGTGCTGTTTCCCTCTTAGCCAGGATTCATAGGTCCAGGAATCAAGGCATAGAAATGGGAGTGGCACCACTCCCCATTATCCCTAGTGATCCTCTAACAAAATTTTTGCTTTCTGTCACAGTGACCCTATGATCTCAGGGTCTAGAGGTCTTAGGTCCAAAGGGGGGAATGCTTCCACCAGGATACACAACACCAGCAGGCCTCCATCCAGTTGGCCTTTTCTTTCTTTCCATGTAAAAGCTGCAGCTTTTACATTTTAAAAAAAATCTCTTTTTTCTTTGTGATATAACATACAAACACTGAAATTCACAGTTTTGAATTCTACTGTTTGGTGAGTTTTGGCAATTCCATAGACCCAGCTAACTTACAACCCAATGAAGATACAGAACACTGTCATCACCTCAGACGATTCTCTTGTGCATCTGCCCAATCACTCCTCCACCAGAGCAACCACTCTTCTGATTTCTGTCCCATTAGACTTCTGCCGGTTCTTAAGCTTCAAGAAAATGGAATCACACAGTATAGTCTTTTTTCCAGCTCCATGATTCCACATAATACTTCTGAGGTTTGTCCATGTGCTAGCAGTCATTTGTTCCTGTGTTTTGCTGAATAGCATTCCACGGTGTGGATGCAAAGAGAGAAAGAAAGAAAAGATCAACATGGATGTCAGAAGAAACTCTGAAACTTGCTCTTGAATGTTAAGTAGCTAAAGCAAAAGGTAGAAATGATGAAGTAAAAGAGCTGAACGGAAGATTCAAAGGGCGGCTCGAGAAGACAAAGTATTATAGTGAAATGCGCAAAGACCTGGAGTTAGAAAACCAAAAGGGAAGAAAACGTTTGGCACTTCTCAAGCTCAAAGAGCTGAAGAAAAAATTTAAGCCTCAAGTTGGAACATTAAAGGATTTTATGGGCAAAATATTGAACGATGGAAGAAGTATCAAAAGAAGATGGAAGGACTACACAGTCATTGTACCAACAATAATTGGTCAACGTTCAATCATTTCAGCAGGTATCATGATTAAAAACTGATGGTACTGAAGGAAGAAGTGCAAGCTACACTGAAGGCATTGGCAAAAAACAAGGCTCCAGGAACTGATGGAATACCTATAGAGATGTTTCAACAAACGGATGCAACACTGGAAGTGCTCATTCGTCTATGTCAAGAAATTTGAAAGATAACCATCTGGCAAACCGACTGGAAGAGATCCATATTTCTGCCTATTTCAAAGAAAGGTGACTGAACAGAATGCAGAAATTATTGAACAATATCAATATCACACCAAGTAATATTTTACTAAAGATAATTCAAAAAAGGTTGCAGTAATACATTGACAGGGAATTGCCAGAAATTCAGGTGAGATACATAAGAGGATGAGGAACGAGGGTATCACTGTCAGATGGATCTCAGCTGAAAGCCGAGAAGACCAGAAAGATGTTTATCTGAGTTTTATTAACTACCAAAGGCATTCAACTGCATTGATTATAACAAATTATGATAACATTGCGAACAGGAATTCCAGAGCACTTACTTGTGCTTAGGCAGAACCTGTACATAGACCAAGAGGCAGTTGTTCAATCAGAATAAGGGAATATCGTGTGGTTTAAAATCAGGAAAGGCGTGTGTCAGGGTTGTATTCTTTCTCTACACTTATTCAATCTGTATGCTGGGCAAATAATCTGAGAAGCTGAATTATATGAAAAAAAATGAGGCATCAGGATTGGAGGAAGACTAACAACCTAGGATATGCAGACGGAACAACAATGCTTGCTGAAAGTGAAGACGACTTGAAGCACCTACTGATGAAGATCAAAGACTACAGCTTCAGTACGGATTGAACCTCAACACAAAGAAAACAAAAAATCTTAAAACCAGACCAATAAGCAACACCATGATAAACGGAGAAAAGATGATGATTTTCAAGGATTTCATTTTACTCAGATCCATAATCAACACCCATGCAACCAGCAGTCAAGAAATCAAATGACGTATTGCATTGGGCAAATCTTCAAAAAATCTTAGTTAAAAAGCAAATATGTCAATTTGAGGAGTAAGGTGCACATGACCTAAATCATTGTATCTTTAATCACCTCATGTGCATGAGAAAGTAGAACAATGAATAAGGAGGACCAAAGAACTGATGCCTTTGAATTAGGGTGTTAGTAAAGAATATTGAATATACCACGGACTGCTAGAAGAACAAACAAATCTGTCTGGGAAGAAGTACAACCAGAATGCTCCTTTGAAGTGAGGATGGCGAGGCTTCATATCACATACTTTGGATATGTTCTCAGGAGGGATGAGTCCCTGGACAAGGACATCATGCTTGGTGAAGTGGAGGGTCAACAAAAAAGAGACAGACCCTTAGTGAGATGTACTGACACAGTGGCTGCAACAATGGGCTCAAACATAGCAAGACTGCCAGGAAGGCATAGGACTGGTCAATGTTTCATTCTGCTTTTTATGGGGTCACTGTGGGTCACAACTGATTCAACAGCACCTAACAATAACAACACTCCAAGTGTGAAACCCCATGAGAATCTCACACAGCACGTTTGTTGGGACCAGCCACCTTTCAAGTGCTCACCAGTCACAGGTAGCTGATGGTATTCCAGTGGACTGTTCAGTCCTAGAACTTGGAGGTGGCTTTGGAACAGTGGAGGACACAGTTCAAATCCCAGCTCTGTCTGTAACATGTTGTGTGACTTGGACAAGCCCCTCCCCTCTCTAATTTCAGTGTCCTCATGTGAGAAATTGGCTTCATCACAGAGCTTCCATTAGAAGATCATGGGTCCATCAAGTAATGCTAGTGAGTCTCTGGACCCGAGTAAAAGGTGCGGCTTCTCTTTGCTGTTGCTCTTAGGTCTTATTTCTTTGCAAAACGTCTCAGGGACCTGGACTGGAAGGGTGTGGAGTGGGCAGTGTGAAGAGAGGGGACAGGGAGGTGAGAACCGGTTCTCTGTAAAGCCAGGCCTTTCAAGCTCTGGAAAGGACAGTGCATTATCAGCATAGACAGGCTGAGAGTGCCCAGTGGGCAGGAGAGTGAGTGTGGAAAGTCCAGGCGATGTGACCTGGTGTGGAAAGAGCCTTCTCAGTCTGCGCACAGAATCGGAGTGGCATTCCAGAGGCCCCCCTCACCTGCCTGGGGTTCATTTCTAAATTCAGGTAGGCACTGGGGGAGCCCGGGGAGGTGGGGAGGAGCACACCAGGGAGGCCTTAGATGTCCAGCCATTGAGGGTACCTGTGAGGGCAGTGGGGGCTGTGAGAGGGCGGACAGGGCTGTGGCACAATCTCACCTGTTTGAGGAAGGTTGTCCTCACTACGTGTAGAGGATGACAGAGATTGCCAGCTGACAAGCAATCTGCCTGAGGCTGGTGTGCTGGCCCAGGGAGGGTCAGCAAGGCTCAGAGTGTGATGTCATCAGTGATGTGAAGAAAAGGGGATGGACTCAAGGGACCAGGTTTTTGTTCCAGGTAGGGCAGGGGATTTACAGGAGGCAAGGACAAGCCCAGGAAATGACAAGGGCAGAAGAGTCAGTGGGATGGGGAGGAGAAGTGGCCTAGGAAGGAGAGGCACTCCATGTTCACATCCAGGTGGAGCTGCCCTGCAAAAATTGGACACTGACATCTGGGCTCAAAGAAGGCAGGTGAGAGATGCAGAGCTGCCAGTGCCCTGTGAGAAGGTCGTAGGCCAGGAGCTGCATTTCTGTCAGACCTTGTCCCTCTGACAACTGCCAGGTCTGGCACGGGGTATGTGGCCTTAGATCTGAACGTCAGATGGCACCCCCGGATGGCTGCTGATGGATTTCTCCATCCCTGAAGCCCAGTCACTGCTGCTGGGAAGAGCCCTAAAGGTCACGAGGGTGGGAGTGACAGAGCAGAGCCAACGTCCTTTACCACAGCTCTTCCGGGAGCTTGTGCCACCACTTCATCATAGCAGTGAGACCAGTATCGTGTCTCAGGACCCTCCTCTGAGAGGTGTCTGCACTGTATTTAGCTAAAAGGGCACTTTCCCTCCCCTAGGACATTTGACTCAAAATCTATGGCTTATTTTCAACACATTCATTTCCAACATGAATTGCTCTTCCTTCTAAAGCCACCCCAACAGAGACAAGAATGTTGAGTATCTCCTTTGGGCAGTGGCACTGGCTGTCGGCATACCATCATCACATAACACAATGGGGCACTGGGCTCAGCTCCATGTTCCAGCTTGGAGAGGGTCTGTGAAGCTGGGGCTTGCTAGAGCAGGGCAGACAAGGAGCCGAGGCTCCCCCACTTCCTAAGGTAAATATTTTACATCCCGAATCTTTTGTGATTCTTCAACATCCTGTGATACTGACACCTAAACCTGATAAAACAGTAAACTAGAAAAAAGCTCAAATACCAAACCAACCCCATTACAGACCAGTATCATTTATGAATACCAATGACTAAACAGTACACAAAACTTTAGTAACTAGAATCCAACACATTAAGGATATATCCAAATAGGATCTTTACCAGGCATGCAAAGTTAACTCATTAATAAATCCAATAATATTATATATACTAATAGAAAAAAAAAATCATTCACTTACCTCCACAGTTGATGAAAATTGCCTTTGAAAAAATTCCGTAACCATTCCTAAACAACCAAACCAGTAGCAGTCAATTCCGACTCCTGGTGGCTCCATGTGCGTCATAGAAGTGGGTTCCATGGGGTCTTCAACAGCTGTGACATTTCAGAAGTAGACTGCCAGTCCTTTCTTCCTAGTCCATGTTAGCCTGAAAGCTCCACTAAAACTTGATCAGCATCACAGCAACACACAAATCACCACTAACAGGTAATGACTGCACATATGAGGTGCACTGGCCAGGAACTGAACCAGTGGAAGGGGAGAACTAGTAACCTAGTCGTGTTGTAATACAAACACCAAAAAGAACAAGATTTATTTTCTCCCTGCTCCAGAGGCAAAGTCAAAATCAGGGTCTCAGCAATACTGATTCATTCTGTGAACGTCAATCCTACTTTCTGGTGTCTGCCAGTGATACTTGGCATTCTTTGGCTTATAAATGATCCTCACATGGTATCTGTCATCCCCCATTATTGGATAAAACCAAAAAACCCAAACCCACAGCCACTGGGTTGATTCCGACTCATGGCAACCCCCAGGGTTTCCGAGGCTGTAAATCTCTACAGAAGCAGTCTGCCACATCTTTCTCCCACAGAGCTGCTGGTGGTTTCAAACTGCCATTATTGGATATGACCTCTAAACACTATAATGATGTCAGGTCTACCTAGGTTAGCTTATAAATTTAACACAATCCCAATAAAAATATCAAGAATATTGTGTGGAGTTAGATAAGTCCATAACAAATTTATAAAAAAGAAACAAAAACCCAAACATGGAAAAATAGCCAGAAAATTACTGAGAGAAAAACCAAACAGGAATATCTGTACTAGATATATATGCAAAGAAATCTACAAACTCAATAAGAAACCAACCAATTTACAAAACCATCAGAAAATGTGAAGACATACTTCACCAAAATCCAAAACGAGACAAGAAATTAGTCGTAATTCTCACCTTCAGGGAAGAATCCCTGTTAATATTCTAGAGTGATCTCTACAAGGCAGTTGGCATTTATAAAATGTAGTATAATATACAAACATATAAATGGTTTAAAAACTGACATCATCATGCACACTATTTTATATTTTGCTGTAGTGCAATGAGTTTCTTGTATATATGGCAGTTCTGGCCCTGGGTTTGTAATTCTGCCAAAAACTACTGGTTGGGCCACTGCCGGCCCTGTGTTTGGTTCATTTTATGCACCTTTCAGGGATTGGTGGATCTGCTATTCAAATAGTCACTTGAAAATCCACCCAGTAGGACTGAGTGACTTGTAGCCCACCAAGGGGATTGGTCAGTCATGGTCCTGCAGAAATTGCCATGCCTTGAAATTGCCAAAGAGTTGGCTTATATAAGCAGCAATCCAACAAAGGGACAGAAAAGAAAAAGAGGAAGGAATCTCCTAAAAGCTGTAATATGAATCGAGCTGTAACACAGAGCATGGCACAAGGCCCAGGAAAGGGCCCAGGGGCAGACAGCCAGTAGCAGAAGTTGTGGTGTGGGCAGAAGGCTGCTGCTAGGAAAGCAGCTAAGAGAGCTGAGTGGGCTGCTACACTGGCCATGAGTTAGGCCATGTGATAGATTGAATTGTGTCCCCCCAAAATAAGTGTGAACTTGGCTAGGCCACGATTCCCAATAGTGTGTGGTTGTCCATTTTGTGATCTGATGTGTTTTTCCCATGTCTTTTAAATCTTAATCTCTATGATGTTAATGAGGCAGGATTAGAGGCAGTCATGTTCAGGCAGTACTCTATATACAAGATTAGGTTGTATCTTGAGTCAATCTGTTTTGAGATATAAGAGAAGTGAGCAAAAAGGAGAGGGATCTCATTACCACCAAGCAAGACACAGGAGCAAAACGCATCCTTTTGACCCAGGGTCTGTGTGCTGAGAAGCCTCTAGACCAGGGAAAGATTGATGAAAAGGACCTTCGCCCAGAGCCAACAGAGAGAGAAAGCCTTCACCTGAAGCTGGCGCACTGAATTTGGACTTCTGGCTTCCTAAACCTTGAGACAATAAATTTCTGTTAAAGTCATCCAGTTGTGGTATTTATTACATCAGCACTAGATAACTAAGACTGTCCAGTTAACAACAGTGATGGCAGGAAGACCAAAGACAGAGGTGTGCTCAACCAAGAAAGGTCTGCTAGCATGGCAGAGATGACCTGAGAGAGTTGTCCTGGTTGGAAGCTGTCCTGATGAAGTTTATCCTTTCCTGAATTGTATCCTGTTACCTAATAAACCATGTAAGTGTCCATATCGTCTGTAATTTGTGTGGTCACCACAACAAATTATTGAACCCAATAGAAAAGTAGACTGTACCACTGGGAGAACAGCTGGTATCAGAAATGGTGAAGTCGAAAGTGGATGTATGTCTGACCTTCACCTCATAGGAACCTGCTTTGTGCTGATAATGATTCATATCCCTAAAGAGTCTAGACGGTTTCTTGCATGAACACAACACCCTTTCACACATTACTGTATGACTGCCTCTCCTAGGGTCGAAATATTTTCTGAAAACTCTCATTTAGTGACAGTTTAGTATTGTGATGCGTGGCCAGGCATTTATTGAACAACAACCTTCCTGGCAGACATTGACTCTCATGGTATTCGTTATCTATCACTATCAACAGGCACCATCATGGTCCCCAAGAATTTCCATCAGATGAAACTACAAGAGGAATTGATGGATCAAGAAAAAATCTACTTTGAAGTCTTCTGCTACCTTCAGCCACCATTTTGCAGGCCCCATACATGAGGACTAAGTGAGCCAGCTCCCAGCTCAGCATGGGGCAGAGTGGAGCTGGATAAAATTCTAGACCCAACAACCCTTTGTCTTTTCCCCACTAACACAGGAAACCTAGATCAGCTCCCATCTTCTGCAACCCTGTTGGGGGTGTCCAAACCAGGTGGATCAGCATCCACTACTGCAGCTCAGCAACTACAGCCTCAGCTCCTGGTCTGGTGCAGTCTTGACTGTCAAAATGACCAAAACCAGGACTCTGTCACTGAGCACAATCTCTGCATCTATGCAGGTCAGTTTCATTGAAGCTAGGTTAGGTGGGGTCTCTGTGTGGGTCCATTACAGACTTGGGGCACAAAATGAAATGTCCTTCCAATCAAACCCTGCTATTCAAACCACCATTTGAGAGAAAGCATCTCTGTCAGATGATTATGGATTAAAACATACACTTCAATCCTGTTTCTGTTAAAACCATTTTTGTGCACAGAAAAAGACTGAAAGGAATAGGCAAAACATCAAGAATAGTGTGGTTCTCAGAAAAATGCAAACATTACTTATCGAAATTCATGCAACAGAATTGAAAGTGGGATTAGAGTGATATTTTTCTCCTTAATGTTTACATTAGAAAATGAAAACTGGAAATTAATGCATATGGGGATAAATCACTGGTAAATTCCACATTTCCAACTTGGATAAGATTCCTCCTCGGGTACAAAAAAGGCTGCCTATGAGACCTTTCACACTGGAAACACTCTGTGACTAAGCTTTGTGATAAAGCCTTTAATCAAATCATTTCCCTTTAAGGCAGCGGAGGAATGCTGCTGTAAAAATTAGCATATCACACTTACGAAAATACCTCAGACTGGCAAACAAATGTAAGATTGCATTATTTGTGGTCTTAGGAATCACTAGGGGCCTTCCCACATTCCTTAAATTCCTAAGACCTTCCTGTGAGTTATATGAATAGTGAGGTGTGACAAACAGCTAATGACTTTCTTGCATTCCTTACATTCATAAGGCTTCTCTTCAATGTGAACTCATAAGTTGAGGTGGGAGGAATGACTAAAGGCTTTCCCACATTCCTTACATTCATAAGTTCTCTCTCCACTGTGAATTCTTACGTGTCTAATAAAGTGGGAGAAACGGCTAAAGGCTTTCCCACATTCCTTACATTCATAAGGCTTCTTTCAACTGTGAGTTCTTATATGTGTAGTGAGAAATGAGAAACTAGTAAAGGCTTTCTCACTTTTCTTACATTAATAAGTCTTCTCTCCACTGTGAGTTCTTATATGTCTAGTGAGGGATGAGTAAGCTCTAAAGGATTTCCCACATTCCTCACATTTATAAGGATTATCAACACTGTGAGTTCTTACATGCCTATTGAGAGATGAGACACTAGTAAAGGCTTTTCCACATTCCTTACATTCACAAGGCCTCTCTCCACTGTGAGTTCTTATATGGTAAATGAGAGATGAGTAATCTATAAAAGCTTTCCCACATTCCTTACATTTGTAAGGTCTCTCTCCACTGTGAGTCATTAAATGTCTAGTGAGGTGTGAGGAACGACTAAAGGCTTTCCCACATTCCTTACATTCATAAGGCCTCTCTCCACGGTGAGTTCTTATATGATTACAGAAGGATGAGGAAGAACTAAATGTTTTCCCACATTCCTTACATTCATAAGGCCTCTCTCCACTGTGAGTTCGTATATGTGTAGCAAGGAATGAAGAACGACTAAAGACTTTCCCACATTCCTTACATTCATAAGGCCTCTCTCCACTCTGAGTTCTTATATGCTGAATGAGGGATGAGTAATCTCTAAAGGCTTTCCCACATACCTTACACTTGTAAGGCCTCTCTCCACTGTGAGATCTTACATGTCTAGTGAGGCAGGAGGAACGAGTAAAAGCTTTCCCACAGTCCTTACATACATAAGGCTTCTCTCCAGTGTGAACTCTTACATGTACAGTGAGGGATGAGTAATAGCCAAAGGTTTTCCCACATTCCTGACACTCGTAAGGCTTCTCTATACTGTGAGTTCTTAAATGTGTAGTGAGGGCTGAGGAATTATTAAAGGCTTTTCCACAGTGCTTACATTCACAATGCCTCTCTCTACTGTGAGTTCCTATATGTATAGTTAGGGATAAGGAATGACTGAAGATTTCCCCACATTTTTCACATTTATAAGGCCTATCTCCACTATGAAATTTTTTTTGTAAAAGGTGTGATGAGGCATGGGTTTTCCATTGTTCTTTACATTCACACTTACAACCTCTCATATGTGTCCAAAAGGATGAGAAACTACAGAAATCTTCCCCACACTTGTTACATTCATACGGTTTCTCTCCAGTGAGTGTTGTCACCTTACATTTATAGGGTTTCTCTTCAGTAAGAGTACTTATAGGAATGCTTGGGTCAGAGGAACAACTGCAGGTTTCTGCACATTTCTTATACTGGTAAGTATTGCAACCAGAGTGAAATCCGATATGATGCTTCAGTGATGAGTGATCAATGAAGGATTTTCCACACTCACGGCACTCAGAAGAATTTACAACAGTAGGAGTTCTTTTGAACACGGCAAGATTTGGGATCTGTCTGAAGGTTTTTCCACCTTGATTTTCTTCATTGTTTTCAAAGAGGTTCTTTACAATATGCCTTCTGTTAAAAATAGACAACATGCTGTTAGATTAAATTTGTTCCCATTTCACCATTACCAAACACAGTGAATGTTTACAGTTTTTGCCTTGCCCAAAGTTATCTTATGTTTCAGGGGTTAAATCATCTGGCAGAGAGGCTACCATTACTGTCACAGTGTTTCCAAAATATGAGGCTATCTGATAATTGTGTACAAGTGAAATATATT
Source organism: Trichechus manatus latirostris (assembly GCF_000243295.1). NCBI lineage: Eukaryota > Metazoa > Chordata > Mammalia > Sirenia > Trichechidae > Trichechus > Trichechus manatus. Next base: position 4,614,816 of record NW_004443993.1, read on the forward strand.
TCAAATATTCAATATCTAACTCACATTTATGAAAGTAGTATATTGTGAAATTTTGTGAACATACAATATTAGAACTAGTTTTACATAACTTTATGTAAAGCATATATATATAAAAGTTCAATGTCACAGCACTTTAAGATTTTCTCATTAGGCACTGCACTCTCTCACGTGAATGACACTCACCCCTTATGTCTCCCCTGATTTTTATGCTGATCTTCAATGTCATGCAATTTGCAGATTTCTCCTAATATGGAGAACGAGGTGTCATTCTTCATGAGTTCCACTATTAAATATTCACTGGATAACTTTTCTCCATCATTAAGGTTTTGAGAAACTGACCCAATGGTTGAAGTTGAGGTTCATAGTATGAAAGAAAAGAGGAATTATTAGAACGAAAAAGGCAGCTGTGAGTAAAGACAAAGAATGACACATTTGGCTGTTTCAGGTATTGGCAATGGTCACAAAGCAATTTTCTAGGAAACACTTCCATGAAGATTGACAGCGCCAGTAACATAAATAAGCTGTAATTAGGAAAATACAAAGATATTAGACATACTGCACATATAATGTGGAAATGCTCAGTGTACATGGAAGAGGAAAAGGGGAAATGTTTCTCCACGAACACAGGTGTGAGAGGACTGATGAAAGTAAAAAAAAGCTCAGTCCTGTGGAGTTCAGTCTCCTCAACCCAAGAGAGACTTTTTCTAACTGATTTAGTCAAATCTAATTCTCCCCATGCAAGGCTGGTCCTTCAAAAGGACTCTTGCCTTCCCGGTGCTCCCTGACATAGTGGCCCTTGATGTCCTATGTCCACTCTCCTATTTTTGTTTTCTGGGAGAACGGGTGTATCTGACATGGTGCTCATGGAGAAAGGCATATCATGAGAGAAGACAGTGAAGAGCAATGAACATTTTCCTGACACTGAGACAATACTTTGTCCTTCAGAGGCTCCAGAGATGGGCATGTGTGAATTTACAGTAATAGTAGTTATGTAGAACTTGTAATAAACACAGTGAAACTCTTTATAAGTCCCAAATCATAAGTTTCCTCTCTGTGACCTAAAGTAATACCTTAAGTCAATTCTCACATTTACAACACTAAAAGAGCCTCAAAACTTTAACAAGAAAAATAAAAATGCCATTTAACACATACAGCATTATGTTCAAGGGGAGTCAGAATTTTTAAGATCCACAGATCCAATGACCACGCTTGTCGTCTTTAATAACGCATTCCCATTCTGCAGCTCAAATACTAGAGCAACGCTGACGAGTATGATATACATGCTCACTAAATAATAAATTAAAAAATGACACCATACCTATTGAGGCCAAGTTTCTGAAGGTTTCCATCATCACATCTTTGTAGAGTTTCCTCTGAGCAAGATCCAGTAAAGCCCACTCTTCCTGGGTAAACTCCACAGCCACATCCTCAATGACCACTGAGTCCTAAAACACCCCACATATTTTGGTTCAGCAAGATACCATGTACTCCAATGTGTGCAAGAAGATGAGGCTGACAGTCCTGGGGAACTGAGAATTCATAGGGATTTGATACAAGGTTCTGTGTTGTACCATGGTATACTCCAGGGTCTAGGCATCAGCCTCATTCCAATACTGTCTACACTCACATCCTGACTGATTGCATTCTGTGTCACAGATTTAACAATACACCTACTACTCACTTTATCAGCTATCTCACTATCAAACATCTCACATTTAGAGTAGAAAAAAATCTATTTTTTGCATTAACGAGGAGCCAAGGTGACTGAGAGGAAGAGGGTGAGGTTTGTGAAAGGGAGTGAGGCCACACAGGCTGCTGGTGGTATTACCTAGGTCAGGTGGAGAAGCCAGGCAAGGTATGCACCAAGTAGGGGAGGGGCCAGAACCAGGACTACAGGAGTCAACAGTCTCTTCTTCCAAAGAGGACTCTCTGCCACCTCCATAGCCTTTGCCAGGCCCAGGTGGCCAGGCATCACCTGCCAGTAGGCACCTTGGCAGTCACCTGCCAGCGAGACCCATCTCTGGGGCTGGTGGAGTAGGAAGGTAGGAGAGGCGTGGAGTTCTGCATGGAGGCCTGCAGCAAGGCCAGGTAATAGTGGGCCCCTGCTGCTCTGGAGGTGGCAGGCAACCCCCGAGCACCATCACCAACACCCCCTAATGGGGGCCTGCTGCACAACGTGCATCCTGAGACATGCCGGGGCACCTGATGGGTGATGAGTAACCAGGGGGACAGGGGTGTCAAAGTCAGCGCACAGCCCCAAATCTTGCATAATGAACTAGTTTTTGGAACCTAACTATGTTGACAAGTTAGGATTGAGTGTGCTGCTAACACTTTCATCTCTACACTTTGTGACCAAATTCCAGTCTTATTCTCTCTTTCTTTATGGACTAGAACACTAAAAGCACATACCACAAATTGGAGAAATACTCTACAAATGAAAGTTTTGTATCTACTTTCAGATCATTTCCTTGTTAAAAAAAAAAAGTTTCACCTCCTTCCAAAAGACCACCCCCCTAAAAAACAAACAAAAGCACCCAAACTGGTTGCCATCAAGTCAATTCCGACTCATAGCAACCTTATGGGACACAGTAGAACTGCCCATATAGGATTTCCAAGGAGTAGCTGGTGGATTTGAACTGTTGACCTTTCGGTTAGCAGCCATAGCTCTTAACTACTGTGCCACAAGACCCACCAGAACTCTCAAAAAAACATGAGTCACAGGGTGAATGTAGTATATGAACTACTAGGAAATGCTGTAGAACTGGCAGTTTTTCCTTTAGCCCTTTACCAGTCATGGGAGGCCTAGGGCCCCACACTAACAAACTGGTAACCCAAAGCCCTAAGATGCTCATATTTTCTTGAAGAATGTCAAGTGATCAGGAGATAAGAGAACACCTGCTGAAAATAGAATATTCTTTTTAAGAATTACGAATTTTTACACATCTGTCACCTGTTTTTCAATAATTCAGTAAGAGTACTCTCATCCAGTCTTTTTCATGGATTCAGAAAGAGCACTGAAAAGTTCAGTAGAGCTCAGGTGAGACATACGAAACATGAGAATCAAGATCGCTCCAAAAATCTCAAAATTTGAGAACAAATGCTACTGTATACAAATTATTAGTGAACATACCCCTCGACAAATACACACCTGAACACCCATACAAACTTGAATGTTATACGATGACAAAGAGCTCTATCTCTGCAAAAACCAGGACAGCACACCCTTGTGTTTGCTGACCAGGAAAGAGGTTAAGATTCCCATTTGTAATGGGTGGGTGCTATGGATTGAATTGGGTCCCCCAAAAAACGTGTTGTAAATTTGAACCTCTATGCCTGTGGTTATAATCCCATTTGGAAATGAGGCAGAATTAGTGTCTTAAATCAATCTGTTTTGAAACGTGAAAGAGATTAAACAAGAAAGTGAAAAGAAACAGAGACAGCGAGATGTGGGGAGACATATGCCAAGCCACATGAAAATCTCCAGGAGCAGAAGCTCAGAAAAGGACCTTCATCGAGAGCTGACAGAGAAAGCCTTCCTCAAGAGGCAATACCCTGATTTTGGACTTCTACCCTCCTAAACTGTGAGAAAATTTGTATTTGTTAAAGCCACTCTCTTGTGGCATTTGTTACAGCAGCAATATATAACTAAGAGAGTGGGCAATATGATGAATGTAATCAATGTGTAACCTGACCCTACTAATGCCTGTAAATTTCCATTAGTCCTTAAACTACGTTAAGTCAGCTTTGGCCTGCCCCGCATGTGCAGAAGGGCCAGCTGTGACTGCTAACTGACCTCAACAAAGGATGAAACAGGTGGAACAAATCAGAAAGAAAATAATCACTTGGACCCAATTCCAAAGCCAGAGAGGTCTGACAAGAACCACGTCATCTCCAGTTTCCAGGCCGCCTTCTAGAATTTTCCCTCTCCAGTACACATGCGTGGCCACCATCTTGCTGCCCAAATCAGATATAAGCCCGGCTTCCCCATAGTTCAGGGAGCCAGATCTGAGGAACTTCCTCCCAGCTCTTTGCTCTGCACATTGCAATAAAGTTGCCTTCTCTTTCTCAAAGACAGGTGTCCAGATAATTGGCAAGTCTGAGCACACTAGACAAGGACCCACCTTCCCAGATTCAGTAACAAAAGTAACCAAATTATTGTTGAATTGCCAAGTGTTTTGTTGTATTTTTTCCACACCACACACACAAAATCATTCTGTAAATAAGTTAATTTTATTGCAAATTGCGAATCCTAGAAAACAGAGATTTACATACCAGCCTTCTAGAGCCTCCACTCTGACATGTTCTCACATTTGCAGCCTCTGGAAGGCACACAGGCATGACTACCCAATCACTGACCACCTGGCATTCCCTCGGCTGCAGGACTGGCCTCTGTGAAAAGCACCAATCCATTGGTTACCCCATGTAGTGAGGAGAGAAAAAGCTTCTGATGCTAAAAACGGACCACACTTCTGATGCTGAAAGTGAACTGAACAGCAGAGCAGCTGTACAACAAGAAGGCTCCTCTTGCCAGGACTGGGGCGGGGGGTGGGGGGAGTGAGCTGCCTCGACCATGTCTAATCAATATGGCATGATGGAGTCACAGCAAATGTCGATGCAGTGCCAACATACAAAAGTCTCCTCCATTGCAGTGGACCAAGTCACATATTTTAAAATCATCAAAAACCCTAATATTCATTACTGTGGTTGTTGTTACATGCTGTCGAGTCTGTTCCAACTCATAGCGTCCCTATCTACAACAGAATGAAACACTACCCAGTCCCTCGCCATCCTCACAATCCTTGTAATGCTGGAACCCATTGTTGCAGCCACTGTGTCTTGTCTGTGTCATTGAGGATCTTCCTCTTTTTGGCTGACCCTCTACATTACCAAGCATGATGCCCTTCTCCAGTGACTGGTTCCTACTGATAACGTGTCCGAAATATGTTACATGAAGTCTTGCCATTCTCCCTTCTAAGGAGCATTCTGGTTGGACTTCTTCCAAGGCAGACTGGCTTTCTTTTGGCAGTCAACAGTACCTTCAACATTGTTCCCCAACACTATAACTCAAAGGCGTCAATTCTGTCTTCCTTATTCCTCTTTCAGCTTACACATGCATATGCCAAAAACACCATGGCTCGGGTAGGAGTACGTTAGTCCTTGAAGTCACATCTTTGCTTTTTAACTAAGATATTTCATAGATTTCCCCAATGCAATATGCTGTATGACTTCTTGATTGTTGCTTCTGAGGATGTTGATTGCGGATCCAAGTAAAACGCAATCCTTGAGAAAGTCAATCTTTTCTCCATTTATCATGCTGTTGCTTATTGGTCCAGTTGTGAAGATTTTGTTTTCTTTATGTTGAGACATAATCCATAATGAAAGCTGTGGTTTTTTATCTTCATCAGTAAGTACTTCAAGTCGTCTTCACCTTCAGCAAGCAACGTTATGTCATCTGCATAATGCAGGTTGTTAATAAGTCTTCCTCCAAACCTGATGGTACCTTCTTCTTCATATAATCCAGCGTCTCGGATTATCTGCTTAGCATACAGATTGAATGTTGTTGTTGTCAGATACCGTTGAGTCAGTTCAAACTCACAGTGACCCTAAGCGTAACAGAATGAAACACTGTCTGGTCCTGTGTCATCCTCACAATTGTTGCTATGACTGAGCCCATTGTTGCAGCCGATACATCTCGCTGAGTGTCTACCTCTTTTTCACTGGCCCTCTACTTTACCAAGCATGATGTCCTTCTGCAGGGACTTGTACCTACTGATAACATGTAGAAGAGTGAGCATTTCCAGGTATGCACCCATTTGCTGAAACATCTCAATTGGTACTGTCAATTCCTGGAGGCTTGTTTTTCACCAGTGCCTTCAGTGCAGCTTAGACTTCTTCCTTCCGTACCATTGGTTCCTGATCATATGTTACCTCATAAAATGGGTGAACGTCGACCAATTCTTTTTGGTATAGTGACTCTGTGTATTCCTTCCATCTTCTTTTGATGTTTCCTGTGCCATTTAATACACAGACTGAGTAAGTATGGTGAAAAGATACAACACTGACACACACCTTTTCTGACTTTAAACCATGCTATCCCCTTGTTCTGTTCGAACAACTGCCTCCTGATCTACGTACAGGTTCCTCAGGAGCACAATTAAGTGCTCTGGAATTCCCATTCTTTGTAAAGTTATCCGGAATTTGTTACGATCCACACAGTTGAAAGGCTTTGTATAGTCAAAAAAACACAGGCAAATATCTTTCTGGTATTCTCTGCTTTAAGCCAGGATCCATCTGATATCAGCAATGATATCCCTTGTTCCACATCCTCTTCTGAATCCAGCTTCAATTTTGGTAGTTGTCTGTCGATGTCCTGCTGCAAAAGTTTCTGAATGATCTCCAGCAAAATTTTAGTTGTGTGTGATATTAATGATAGTGTTTGATAATATCCAATCCGGTTGGATCACCTTTCTCTGGAATAGGCATAAATATGGATCTCTTCCAGTCAGTTGGACAGGTAGCTGTCTTCCAAATTTCTTGGCATAGATGAGTAAGCACTTCAGGCGCTGCATATATTTGTTGAAAGATTTCAATTGGTATTCCGTCAATTACTGAAGCCTTACTTTACACCAATGTCTTTAGTGCAGCTTGGACTTCCTCCTTCAATACCATCGGTTCTTGATCATGTGCCACCTCCTGAAATGACTGAACATAAAGTTTTATTAAGAAAATGTTCTGCATCCCACTTTGGTGACTGGAATCTGAGATCTTAAAAGCCAGCGAGAGGCCAATTAAGATGCATCAATTGGTCCCAACCCACTTGGAGCCAAGGAGAATGAAGAACACCAAAGACACAAGGAAAATATTAGCCCAAGAGACAAAAGGGCCACATAAACCAGGGACTCCATCAGCCTGAGGCCAGAAGAACTAGACGGTGCCCAGCTACCAGCAATGACTGCCCTGACAGGGAACACAGCATAGAGTCATAAAGGAGCAGGAAAAAAGTCTGGAACAGAACTCAAATTCCCGTAAAAAGACCAGACTTAATGGTCTGAGACTGGTGGAACCCCTGAAGCAATGACTGCTGGATGTTCTGTTAACCTGGAACTAAAACCATTCTCATAAACCACTCTTCAGATAAATATTAAACTGGACTATAAAACATAAAATAATACTTGTGAAGAGTGTGCTTCTTAGCTCAAGCAGATACACAAGACCAAATGGGCAGCTTGTGTCCGGAGGCAGGATGAGAAGGTAGGAAGGGACAGGAGCTGGTTGGATGGACATGGGAAACCCGAGGTAGAAAAGGGGTGTGTGCTGTCACATTGTAGGGATTCCAACTGGTATCACAATATGTGTCTAAAATTTTGTATGAGAGATTAACTTGAGCTTTAAACTTTCACCTAAAGTACAATTTAAAAAAAGAATTATACACTGTGACCAAGTGGGAAATATTCTAGGTACACAAGGCTGGTTCAACATTAGAAAAATGAATTAATATAGTCCATCACATCAACAAGCTAAACAAGAAAAAATATACGACAAGTATATGCAGAAAAAACACTGTAGAGAATCCAATCCTAATTCATGCCAAAAATTTTCAGCAAACTGGGAAAGAAATATCCTCAAGTTGATAAGAAACATCTACAAAAAACCTACAGCTAACATCATAATTAGAAGTGAAAAACTAGATACTTTCCTGCTAAAATCAGCAGCAAGGCAATGTCTCCACTCAACACTCTGATCTAACGTTGTATTAGAAGCCCTAAGTAATCAGACAAAAAAGTATATAAATAGATTGATAAAAAGAAAATACAAGTCTGTTCAAAGATGATATGATTGTCTATGTACAAAATCCCACAGTGAAAAAAAGAAAAAATCCAAAACTAATAATCAATCATAACAAAGTTACAGGATAAAAGGTTTAATACACAAACGTCAATTGCTTTCCTATATATCAAAAACAATTTGAATTTGAAATTAAAAACAAAATAGCATTTCTATCAGCAACAAGAAGAAAAAATTTAAAAAATATAAATTAACAAAATACGTAAAAAATCTGTAAAAGGAAAACTACAAAATCTGATGAAAGGAATAAAAAGATCTAAATCAATGAAGAGATATTCCAGGTTCATAGGGATAGGAAAACTTAAAATTAAGATACCAGTTAACCCAGCAGGTTATTTCTGGATAGCAACAAAGTTTTTCTAACGTTTGTATGAAAAGAGCAAAGCCTCAGAACAGTCAACACAGTTTCGAAGGGAACAAAGTCTTGAAGTCTGACACTACACCACTTCAAGAATTACTTTAAAGCTATAGTAATCAAGAAAGTGTGGTAGGGGCGAAAGAAAATTACATCAATGGAATGGAAGAGAGAGCTCCACTGAGAGAATTAATTTCTTCTATAACCCAGTAGTTTTTGAGCAAGGTGTTGTTCAGTTTCCATGTGTTTCATGTTTTTTTTCCTAGCTTATTCTGTTATTGGTTTCTATTTTAATGGTTTTATGGTTAGAAAAGATGCTTTGTAGTATTTCGATGCTTTGGATTCTGTTAAGGCTTCCTTTGTGGCCTAGTAAGTGCCCTACTCTGGAGAATGTTCCATGTGCATTGGAAAAGAAAGTTTACTTGGCTGCTGTTGAGTGGAGTGTTCTGTATACGTCTATGAGATCAAGTTGGTTAATTGTGGCATTTAGATCTTCCGTGTCTTTATTTAGCTTCTTTCTGGGTGTTCTGGCCTTCACCGAAAGCGGTGTGTTGAACTCTCCTACTATTATTCTGGAGCTGACTATAACTCTTTTCAATGCTGTTAGAGTTTATGTATTTTGAAGCCCTATCGTTGGGCGCATATGTATTTATTATGGTTCTGTCCTCCTTGTGTACTGATTGTTGAATCATTATATAGTGTCCTTCGTTATCCTTTGTGGTGGATTTTGCTTTAAAGTCTATTTTGTCACAGATTAATACTGCCACTCCTACTCTTTTTTGATTGTTGTTTGCTTATTTTTTTCCATCCTTTTAGGTTATTTCTGTATTTAAGTCTAAGGTGTGTCTCTTGTAGACAGCATATAGACGTATTGTGTTTTTTAACAAATCTGCCACTGTGTTTTTATTGGTGCATTTAGTCCATTTACGTTCAGCATAATTATTGATAGGTATCAGTTTAGTGCTGCCATTTTGATGTATTTTTTTGTGTGTGTTGTTGACAGTTTCTTTGTACCACTTAATTTTCTGTGCTGAGTTTTCTTCATGTATTTTCATTGTTTTTGATTTTGTATTTGCTGAGTCTTTATGTTTTTCTTGTTTTTTATTTTGATGTGTACGATTGTTAGCTTCCTTTGTGGTTACCTTAACATTTATTTCTAATTTTCCAAGTTTATACTAACCTTTCATTTCTTTATATAGCCTTAATTTTCTCTCCATATGAAAGATCTATGATGACATTATTTTGTCCCTCTTTTTAAAGTTGTCATCTTTTAATTATTGATGTCTCTATTTTCCTATTTTCAGTGTTTTACCTTTGTTTTTTTTTGTGACTTCCCTATCTGGGTTGATATCTGGTTGTTCTGTCCTGTAGTCTAGTCTTGGGTTGTTATATGATGTTATTGATTTTCTAACCGAAGGACTCCGTTTAGTATTTCTTGTAATTTTGGTTTGGTTTTTACAAATTCCCTAAACTTCTGTTCATCTGGAAATGCTCTAATTTCGCCATCATATTTGACAGTTTTGCGGGATATGTAATTCTTAGCTGGCAATTTCTTTCTTTCAAGGCTTTATATATGCCATCCTATTACCTTCTTGCCTACATGGTTTCTGCTGAGTAGTCAGAGCTTAGTCTTATTGACTCTCCTTTGTAGATGACTCTTTGTTTATCCTTAGCTGCTCTTAAAATTCTCTCTTTACCTTTGGTTTTGATTATGTCTTGGTGACTTTCTTTTGGGATCTACCCAGTGTGGGGTTTGATGAGCTTCTTGGATTTCTTGTCATCTTTCACTATATCAGGGAAGTTTTCTGCCAACAAATCTTCAACAATTCTATTTTCTGTTATCCTCTCATTCTGGTACTCCAACTCGTAGGTTACTCCTCTTGATAGAGTCCCACATAATTCTTAGGGTTTCTTCATTTTTTTAAATTCTTTTATCTGATTTTTCTTCAAATAAGCTAGTGTCAAGTGCTTTAACTTCAGTCTCACTAATTCTGATTTCCATTGCCTCAATTCTGCTCCTATGACTTTACTGAGTTGTCTAATTCTGAAATTTTATTGTTAATCTTTTCGATTTCTGTTTGCTGTCTCTATGCATTCTTGCAGCTTGTTAAACTTGTCATTATGCTCTTGTGTAACCATCTTAAGTTCTTCTATTGCTTTGTCTGTGTGTTCCTTGGCTTGTTGTCCGTTTTGCATGATCTCCTTCCTGATCTCTTGAAGAGGTCTGTATATTAATCTTTTGAATTCTATGTCTGGTAATTCCAAGAAGTTGTCTTCCTCTGAAAGGCTTCTTGGTCTTTTGTTTTGGTGGCTTGCTGAAGCCATCATGGTCTGCTTCTTTATGTGATTTGATATTGACTGTTGCCTCTAAGCCATCAATAAATTACTATATTTATTTATGTTTGCTTACTGTGTCCTAGATTGTTTTTTGTTTAGATATGCCCAAATAGGCTGGCTGTGTGAGCTATTTTCATTATTTGCATCTTTGAAGCTCTCACATCCTGTCACCAGGTGGTTAGAACTGTTACTAGGTATGGAAGCCCAGGAGTCCATTTACATTTCTTGTGTGGATGCAGCTCAGCTGTCCAGGTAGTCACCAAGTGTGTGGTGCAGGCTCTCACCTACAGTCTAGAAGGGCTGGGGTATTTGGAGTAGGCACAGGTATCTGGCTGCAGTAGGGGGATGTGTGCTGAGCAAGGCAGAGGGTTGACGGCAATCCCTGCCACTCCTCCTTATAGCCAATGCAACTGAAAATAGGCATCAGGTATATAGCCTGTTGTACTATGTTAATGAGGGCCTATGCTGTTGACATGGGCCTGCACAGATCTATACACTGGTGAAAGGCATTCAAAATCCATGGATCCCTTATGCCTGTGCCTAGGCAAAAGGGCTGTACCTGCCCTGAGCTCTTAGGGAAGCTGGCAAATTATTTTTTCCTGTTTGTTAACCTGTTCCCTTTCCAAAGCCGGGAGATTGGCTCAGGGCGGCTGACAGATCCTACTTCTGTCCAAGGGGGCACAGCAATCACTGAAGCTGATCCAGGACGGAGCAGAGTGAGGAGAGAACAGGTAAACGGGAGAAAGGTACTTTCCAAAGGGGGGATTTTTTTTGGTCCACGTGGTAGCTTAGATGCTTGTACTTATCTTTCACTGGTTGAGCATTGGTTTTCGCTGTTTCTGGAGGCTTGAACTGACTCTTAGCCGCTCGGTCCCTTCTGATGTGGAAAATGCATCCCCAGTGCCACTGCTTGCCTCACCCCACATGTGCCAGCCAATGAAGCCTGCAGGGTGCCGGTGCTGGTGAGGTCAATTCTGGTGACTCCTCGATGCTTCTGAACCATCTTTCCATCTGCCTGCCACTCAGTCTGATTCCTCAACTTTGTCTTGATGTTCAGGGCTCCTAGATTGTCATATATAATCGATTCATCTGTTTTTTCGAGTCTTTGTTGTAAGAGGGACCACAGGAAGCATGTGACTGCTTTGCTCTCTTGGCCCTGCCTCTTCATTTGATTTCCTGACTGCTGCTTCCATGGTGATTGACTGTGGATCCAAGTAAGATGAATTCCTTTAGAAGATCAATATTTTCTGTTTATCATGGTGTTGCTTATTGGTCTAGTTGTGAGAATTTTTCTTTTCTTTAGATTAAAATGTAAACCATGCCAAAGGCTATATAGTCTTTGCTGTTCATCAGTAAGTGCTTCAAGTTCTCTTCACTTTCAGCAAGCAAGGTTGTGTCATCTGCATACTGCAGGTTGTTAATGCGACTTTCTATAATCTTGATGTTATGCTCTTTTTCATATACTCTAGCTTCTCGAATATTTGCTCAGCATACAGACTGAATAAATATGGCAAAAGGAAACAACTCTGACCCAAATATCTTTCCTGATTTTAAACCATGCAGTATCCCCTTGTTCTGTTCTAACAACTACTTCTTGGTCTATGTACAGGCTCTGCACAGGCATAATTAAGTGTTCTAGAATTCCCATTCTTCAAAATGTTATCCATAACTTGTTATGATACAGTCGAATACTTTTACATAATCAATAAAACACATGTAAACATCTTTCTGGTATTCTCTACTTTCAGTCAACATGCATCTGATATCAGCAATAATATTCCTCGTTCCACGTCCTCCTCCTAATCCAGCTTGAATTTCTGGCAGTTCCCTATTTAAGTATTGCTGCAACTGTTTTTGAATTATCTTTAGCAATATTTTACATTAACTTTACAAAGTCATGTGAAAACCCCTTCATTCTGATTTAACTTCTCTTTGTTTAGAAAAACTTTTACACTAAACTTTGGATACCTGGATTTTAGAAATTTGCATTTATATACACTAGATCAAGCTTTGCAAAAGCAAAATGTTACAGTCAAAGTGTCCCTTCATGGTAATATGGTTAAAAACAACAAAACTAAGATGAACTACATGGAACTACAGAGTTTTATAAGGATTTAGATTTAAGCTCTCTATGTATTTTTAGAAGGTCCCTGGGTGACACAAATGTTTTGCCCTGGACTACTAACCAAAAGGTTAGTTGTTTGAACCCACCCAGTGGTGCAGTGGAAGAAAGGCCTTGGAATCTGCTTTCCTAAAGATTAAGACCAAGAAAATCCTAAGGAGTTCAGTTATACTATGTAACACATGGGTTGCCATGAGTCAGAATTTACTCCAGAGCTAGGGGTTTGGGTTTTTAATTCATTTTTATTTTTATATTGTCGTTGTTATGAAAGGACACCCTGGTGGGGCAAATGGTTAAGCACTGGACTACTAACCAAAAGGTTGGTGTTTCAAGCCCAACCAGAGGCAACCTGGAAGAAAAACCTGGCATTCTCCTTATGAAAGGTCACAGCTTTCAAAACCATGGGGAATGCAGTTGTACTCTGCACACCTGGGGTCACCATTGTTATGAAAATATCTCCAGGATAATCTGTTAAAGAGCAACAGTAAATTCCATGCTTCCTTTTATGTAACAAAGTAGGGTAAATAAAAATGTTTGTATATTTGCTTGTTTTTATATACACACTGCCAAGGTGCCTCAGAAAGTAATAAAGCTGATTATCTAAAGGTACCTAATGGAAGAGGAATGGGCTGGATGAGGACAAGAATAGGAACAAGTCTTCATAAAGCATACTTTTAAAATTCATATTGAGTTTTGAGCTTTGATGATATCAATTGTAAAAACATAATTTAAGTGTACTAAATTGTACTTACAAATATGATAGAAATCAAATGATATATTAAATGTCTTTACTAGGAATTCTCATTTGAAATTACAAAACCATTTAAATTTAATCGTTTGGGTCTTTTACTAAATGGTCTAACAGGACATTTCTGCAAACAATAAAAATGTGAATTACAGCTGTCTTTCTAAACACAGTGACCAGGGATATCAGAGTCTGTACAATCATTTTATCTCAGTCTGGAGAATGTTTCTTAAATGGCAAAAATATTTAACACATTAGGGGTTCTGGCATGACTTATTAAAGGTAAAAGGAGTCTTTAAGAACCTTCTCAAGTTTTAAGTAAGGTTTAGAGTAACTTTTACAAAACCAGTTACAACCGGCATTTTTCTGTGTTTGAGAAGTTTTATATCCACTAAATGGAAAAAGTCTCAGTAGAAACACACAAACTCATCTAGAAATTTTCTTCCAGCGGCAAAAACGCTAAACCCGAGAGTTTGAATACACACATCTCATATGTTGAGATTCTCTAACAAAAAATAATATTTTAATTTTAAATTCTAATTCAAGACTGTGGAGAGCAGTCAAAAATTAGAGATTTAATACCAGCTCTAGGTACAGGGAGCCCTGGTGGCACAGTGGTTAAGCTCTTGGCTGCTAACTGAAAAGTCAGAGGTTTGAATCCATGAGCCACTCTACAGAAGAAAGATGTGGCAGTCTGCTTCTGTTAAGATTATATAGCCTTGGACCCCAGAAGACATGGCCCCCAGACTCTGTTAACCCAGAACTAAAACCATTCCAGAAGCCAACACTTCAAAGATTAGACTGGACTATAAAACATAAAATGATACTCATGAAGAGTGTGCTTCTTAGTTCAACTAGATGCACAAGACTAAGTGGGCAGCTCCAGTCGAGGTGGGATAAGAAGGCAAAAACAGATAGGAGCTGGCTGAATGGACATGGGAAACCTCGGGTGGAAAGGGGGAGTGTGCAGTCACATTATAGAGACTGCAACTAGGGTCACATAACAGTACGTGTATAAATTTTTGTATGAGAAATTAACTTGACCTGTAAATTTTCACCTAAGGCACAATAAAAAAATAAAAAGATTACAGCCTTGGAAACCCTATGGGGCAGTTCTACTCTGTCCTACAGGATCACTGTGAGTCGGGAACAACTTGATGGCAACAGGTTTGGTTTGGCTTTTTGGTTAGGTACAGGTAGCTGGGAGGAGAAGGACCTAGACTGGAGATTCATGGTTCTCACACACCTGAGAAGCTTAAGGTAAAAGCATTCCCCACTGGAGGACCATGGTCTCGGGGAACATCTAGCTCAATTGGCATGACACAGCTTATAAAGACAATGCTCTACATTCTACCCTGGTGAGTAGTGTCTGGGATCTTAAAAGCCTGTGAGCAGCCATCTAAGATACTCCACTGGTCTCATCCCTTCGGGAGGAAGGGAGAATGAAGAGAACAGGATACAAGGGAAAGATTAGTCTGAAGGACTAATTGTCCACAGCTACCAAGACCTCCACTGGACTGAGTCCAGTACAGCTAGATGGTGCCCGGCTACCACCACTGACTGCTCTGACCGGGATCACAACAGAGGGTTCTGGACAGAGCTGGAGAAAGATATAGAGCATAATTCTAATTCACAAAAAAAAGACCAGATTTACTGGCCTAAAAGAGACTGGAGAAACCTCGAGAGTATGGCCCCCAGAAACCCTTTTAGCTCAGTGGTGAGGTTACCTCCGAGGTTCACCGTTCACCCTGGGAGTGGACAGCCCC
>NW_004443993.1:4630185-4637588 GCF_000243295.1 Trichechus manatus latirostris
AAAAAAAAAAAAAAAAAAGCGATCGAGAAGTTAGAAGGTTGATATGTTGTGGGGTTGTTAACCAATGTCATAAAATAACGTGTATGTCCATTTCATAAAAAACTATTTGTTCTGTAAGCCTTCACCTAAAGTACAATTAAAAAAAAAAAAAAAGCATTCCCCACTGCAAAAGGATGGGTCTGGAGACCCCACACTACAACCAGCTGGACTCACTCTCCCCAGCATCATTCCTTTGGTGACAATGTCATGAGAACACTAAGCCCTACTCAGGACCTCATAAACAGTCATGGTCTACCCCTACAAACTCCCTCCCCACTTCTTTACCCATCACACAGTATGACAGCTGGAGGTATAGCGTTAGAACTGCACTGAAAAGCCTGCAGTACCTGGGGAAGCCAAGAACAGTTTTCAGTGATGGGACAAGGATGGTGGCCCTAGAGGGCCTGGGGCTCAGCCTGCTCAGCCAGAGCTGCTCCACCCATAGGCTCTGGTCAGGAGATCCTGTCAATAACACAGAGTGCCAAGGCCCAGGGTAGTAATGTTATTGCCCCATGGTGCCAGCTCCAAGAGTCACATTAGGAAGGTGACCCCAGGCATCCAATGCTTGAAAAACACATTACGTGTAGAGGAAGGGCCCAGAGACGGTGGAGCAGGGCCTTAGAATGCCTCCCAGGGCCAGTCCCTTGGCCTCCTGTGCCACCTTTTTACCTCACTGAGGAACCACAGGGACAGAGCACACGGCTGGTCCTCAATTCACATCCAGCCTCACTCCCTTATGGCAAGGATAAACCCGCTCAGCACAATACTTACCATGTCCTTGCTCCACCTTCTAGAAGTCTAAGTGAATGTCCTCTCTGAGCCCAAAAAGCCACTTCAGTAAGAGGGATGGGAGTGGAAGCAGAGCCACTGGGCAGTCTGGAGACAGATAAATAATGTTTGGTCCACACACCAATCACAGCAGTTGAAATCCTTACTTGATTGCAAAGATATGCAAGATGGTCACCCTAGGTCCCCAGCTGCCTAGACTGGAATAGTTCTCCCTGTGTTACACCTGGGACCTGAAAGAGAAGGTGGGGGGAAGACAGTGTTAAGGGAGGAGTGTCAGATTCTTGGCCTTCAGTTCTGTCCCTGGGCAGGACCTCCTCCCAGGCTCAAGGCAATGCTCCACCCTGAGAGCATCTGCATTTAAGGCAGATCAGCCTCCAGCCTTCCAGAGCACACACTTGCACTCTTCACACAGCTACGCAGGCCTCCGCTAGAAATGAAAGGCAACAGGTTGTTTTTTAAATTTTTTTTTTCATTTAATTTGTAGCATTTTAATATGTGATCAGTATTTTTTTTCTTGTTTTTACAAATAATTTTTTTTCTTCCTCTTGAGTTTTTCTTTCTTTGCTCTCAGAGCATGACACCACCAGTCCCTAAGCTTTTGAGAAATCTAGAATTCCTGAACACCTTCTCTTTCAACTTTATAATAATCAAATCATCCAACATATTGTAAAATTATTAAGTTTTCTTTGAGGAACCCTCTCCCACCTCTGCTCCTGTTTCTTTCCACCTCACTTTCCCATCCAGCTGACTCCCATCGTTTTATTTTGTGGTCTCAGTATAAATGTTCTCTCTCTCGTGGTCTTTATACCAGTGTCTCCCCATTAACCATTATCTTTCCTTTTATTATTTTCTCGAATAGCCGTCTCTAATTTTAATTCTCATCCTTATTTTCACACTTACTATTTTCAGCATACACTACGAGCATGTCTGGTACGTAAAATTTCAATCCCTTCCCAGACTTGCTGAATCAAATTCTGCATTTTAACAAGATCTCTGGGTTATTCACATCAACATTCCACTTTGAGAAGCGTTCACTGCTCTATAACCTGAAATTCAAAGAAAGAACATTCTATCAACTGATGCCCCTTCAACCATCTACATTATATCACCCAGTATCTTCCTGATCCACAACTAATCACAATGTCTAGGCTACCTCACAGTCGTCCTTAACTTGTTCATAAGAAGCTCCTGCCTGACGTCATCCAATCAGTTGTCATTTCCAAATTCTATTTGCAGTACAGGAACTGAAGTGTTGTTTTAAATCAGAGATATACTCCTACTCATCTCTGCTTAATCCCCGTCAGTGGCTGTCTGCTAGCCTTCGAAAAGCCTAGAGTGGTCACCATGTTCTAAACGACCTGCTGCCATCACCTCCTTCAATCTGGCTCATGACAACTCCTCTGCCCCCAATCCACACTATTTTCTCTGTTTCTATCATCTCTGACTTTTATCAAGAAATGGACGCAGGGTTCTCTGCTGCCTCAGGGATTTACACAGTCATTTTTTTCTGAAATGCTCTTTCCACTCCCACCTATCCCACATGCTATCAGCCGTGCTCAACCATGTATGCACCTAAATCTAATTTTTTTATCTTAAGTAATTTTTCCTTTCAAGCAGTCTAAACTCTCAGGTACTTTTTATTAAAATCAGATGTCCCTGATTTTTCATTATTTATTTAAAACTGTCTCCCATACTAGGCAGTAAATCTACGGGCAGAAACCCTGTATTTTGGTTTTTGCTCCTTCTGGCTTATGACACTTATCACTGAGGATGCACACAGATGATCACCTCTTGTATATACTCTTGACCAGCACTATCCAGTAGAACTTACTCTGAACACAAACATGTTCAGCTTCTGCACAGTCCAATAGGATAGCCACTAGCCCCATGTGGCTATTCAGCACTTAACGTGTGACTAATGTAACTAAGGAACTCAATTTTTTCTTTTGGTTTAATTAATTTTAATTGAAATAGCCACACCAGCCAAGTGGACATCACAGCTCTAGTGGACTCCCCAGAACCGTAAGTGACCAACAAGCAGAGAGGGGTGAACGTTGCCATCACCACAACACAGAGCCTGCCGGCTTTTTGTTAGCTGGAAACCTGTGACATAGGCAAATAGAGTAGATTAAAGTAAAGGTAATAATTCAATTTGGTTGTATTTATATGATTAAGGTTAATGTCAACCTAAACTGTATTTACCACATTCTGAAAATGCAATGACATTTAAACCAAGAAATGAGTTGGAGAAATTTGGGGGGGGGATAGGAGGGGTACTCTGAGAAAGTGATATTTGAAGTGAGACCTGAATTGTCACAATTATCGGATTCCTGTGGTTAAAAAGTTTTCCTCTAATCAAAGGAAATACTTGCTACAAAAGATGAGAGACAGGGATAATCTTAATATCTTTGAAAAAGTTTTTAAAACATGTGCCAAGAGCTTATTTAATATGAGGGTGAGTGCTATAAATTTAAGTCAGAGAGCTACGCATAAGCCTGTCCAGATACGATCTTGTTTGCCAACATAAAATATATGGATCTTATCCTATATGTGATTGATAGCTTACTTGGTTTATATTTTTGAAACATGCCTCTTGCTCCTGGGTAGAAATTATACCTTCCTGTGACAAAAGAAAAAGCAGAAAAGTCCAGAGGCTGTATTCATAATGTAAATCTCACAGAGTAGCCTGAGCTATTTCCCCTAGAGAATGGATGCTGATGCCATTTACTGGTATGGGAAAGCAAAGTGAGGAGATTTGTTCAGATGAGATGGTTAAAGTTCTATCCTGCACATGTTACATTTCAGAGCCTTAGTGCTTCAGGTGGACTATGGGAAGGATATGGTGTCTGAATCCATCGGTACCCAAGAGCCCATATCTCAACCTGCAGGTTGCCTACTAGACACAAAGACTCAAACTGTAACCTCTAAAACAGGTTCCATTCCCATTTCTGAAACCTCAAGCCAGAGGAAGGAACAGCATCGTTCTGGCATGTATTAGGCCTTTAGAAAATGTAAGCTGGTATTGTGGCATTATCTGAGCCTCTGAACTAGGAGAATTCAGCAGTTTTGAATGAAAGTTTGAATTTGACATGAAGTGACTAAACGACCAGTCATGTCTCCAAGAGGCACTCCAGTCCCAAAACAGAGTACTTCTAGAATATTAACCTCTAGAAAAGGAAAAAAAAAAAAAAAGGCACCACACTTTTCTGCTGATGTTGAGATTACAAGTGGTGTTTAATGATCGTTTTTCCTCTACTCATTTTTTAACTTTTTTAAACATGGATATTTTTACAGTTTTAAAAAGAATGCTTATTTGTTCACATATTAGCTTTCAACAATGGATTCTTAGGTATCATATCTATGTTGCGATAAGTTTCTCTTATATATTGCCTTTCTGACCTTGGGTTTATAATTCTGCCAAAGATAATTGATTGCGCTGCAGCCTGCTTTGTGATTGGTCTACTTTACGCATCTTGCAGGGATTGGATCCTACAGACCCTATACTATGCAAATAAGGTATGTAAACCACCCAATAGGGTTAAATGACCTTGTGGGAATTGGTTACTATATAAATTGAATGATTGTGGTCTACCAAGTTGTTAGGTGCCATCAAGTTGGTTCCGACTCATAGTGCCCCCTGAACAACAGGACGAAACACTGCTCGATCCTGCGCCATCCTCACAATCAAGGTTGTGCTTGAGCCTACTGTTGTAGCCACTGTGTCAATCCATCTCGTTGAAGGTCTTCCTCTTTTTTGCTGACCTCCTACTTAACCAAGCATGATGTCCTTCTCCAGGGACTGATCCTTCCTGGTAACACATCTATCTTACTCACCTAGTGCTGCTGCAACAGAAATAGCACAAGTGGCTGGCTTTCACAAAGAAAAATTTATTCTCTCACAGTCCAGTAGACTGCAAGTCCAAATTTAGGGCATCAACTCCAGGAGAAGGCTTTCTCTCTCTGTTGGCTCTGGAGAAAGGTCCTCATCATCATCAGTCTTCCCCCGGACTAGGAGCTTCTCTGCACAGGAACCTTGGGTCCAAAGGATGCACTCTGCTCCTGGTGCTTCTTTCTTGGTGGTATGAGGCGCCCCTTCCTGCAGAGATCACACCCTCCCACCTTCATCCCTTTACTTCGAAGACACTGACTGACCCCATGAGGCCCCCCTCACCCCTCGTGCTCACACAGACCTGAGTAGGGACACAGCTTAGTCCTTAGTCTCTCTCTACAGGTCTGTGTCCAGGTTACTCTCGCCAGGCTAGAAGCATGACTGCAACATTTGAACCATTTCTATATTTCTGTTAACGACCTGTTACACAAAGGTACTTGACAGACCTTTACGGTAATAACACCAATGAGAGCCAGCTTCTATTGAGTAATTACTACCTGTTAGGCGCTGCACTAATAGCTTAAAGTCATTATCTGATTTAGGCCTCACATCAAATCCCTAAAATAAGTTCTGTAAAAACAGGACTATTTCAGAAAGGCAAAGTTCAAAGATATAAAGAAACTGACTCAAAGACACACAGCAAGTGAGAGAACTGGCATCCATCTAAAACCACAAGGCCACAGCCACGTCCTTCACCAGCTCTGTCTTACCCAGAATTTAACACAAGGCTGGATACAAACCTGAAGCTCAAAACCTGTAATCAGGGAGCTCTGGCAAAATGGCTCTCTAGGCAGAAGCACCACACCGTCCCTCCACAGCAAAGATCGGAAAAACTAAGCCAAACAGAAAATACAACAATCCTGAAACTCTAAAACATCAAATGAAGAGATAACTCACCCAAACATCAAATGGAGTGAGAAAATTGACAGAGAACGGAGAGCGAGGAGAGATTCATGCAGAGGTCCCCTACCAGATAATGCAGCACGGATCCGCCATCTCGGACTCCTATCGGAGACCAGCAAATGGGGTACGAGAAAGCAGCCTCACAGACCTTCCAGCAGAAGACAAAACAACCGGTAATTGGTGATATATGCTTTCCCACCCCGCACCCTTCTTCACCCCGACTCGGCCTCCTCTGCTTCCCGCGGCCACAGTCTCTTGACCGGGAAACAGCAGCTGCTTGGATTCCACAAACCCGAACAGGTGGCTGTCTGAGTGCCATTTGTTGACTGCTGGTTTTGTTTCTCCACTTGTTTTTATTTCTTCCTTGCCTCTCCCCACCTCCCCCTCCTTTAGCTCAACTACCTCGCTCCATGCGCCATCTTTGCTTCTTCCTGAGGGGCTGCAGAGCTCCGGCAATTTGTGATATACGCTTTCCCACTCTCTACCCTTCTTCACCCACACTCGGCCCCCTCTGCTTCCCACGGACACAGTCTCTTGTCCAGAAACACCAGCCCACACTAGCTGGCTCTCTGAGTGCCATCTGTTGGCTGCTAGTGTTGCTTTTCTTTTCTGCTTCTTTTGACTTCTTACTTGCCTCTCGCCACCTCCCCCCCCTTCCGCTCAAGTACCTGGCGCTGTGTACCATCTTTGTTTCTTCCTGAAGAGCTGTGGAGCTCTGTTCGAGTGTGGAGCTGCTTCCCGGTTTGGGCTGCCGCGCTGGTGGGATCCCAGGGCATTTGTTCGTTTGTTTGCTGTGAATTGTTTGTTTTCTTTTCCTTTTCTTGAGTTGGGAGCCCCTTCTAGCCAGGCTAAGCTGCATGGCAGGGGACGCCCCTTCAGCTTCCACAGACGTGCAGATGGATCGCTGAGAGAATCTCTTTTTACGTTGGTTTTTTTGATTTTTTTTCTGCTTCTTTGGGAGCCTTTCCTTTTTGTTTTTTTAATTTGTTTTGTTATTCCTCTTTTTCCTTTTTTGTCTTTCTTCATTGCTCAGTTTCTCATCTCTCTATATCTTCCTTCTCTTTCTGTTCTCTGAATACCTGACGTTGTATACCTCTACGTTTTCTAGCCAGGCTGTACTGCAACACCTGAGAGCAACTTCCCCAGACCTCACAGCTGCACCGGTGAGATCCCTGGGAACTTTGTGGTTCTTTAACGTTTCTGATTCTTATTTATTCATTCTTTTTTTCCGCCTCTCCTTTCTGTTTTCTCCAATACATAGTCTCTCATCTCTCCATTCCAACGGCAAGGTCCCCTAGCATTCTTTTTCATTTGTATGTTTTTGGCTCCTGTTCCTCTCTCCTCTCTCCCATATCCATCTTAGCTCCACACATAACAATCTGCCCGCTGCATCCTGCCTACCTGCACCGTGCGCTTGACATCACACCACCAACCAGCACAGGCATGGCCTACTGGAACGTGCCCTGCACTGATTACCGACCCCCTCTAAGTTGCCACAAACAACCTGTCCCAGTAACTCCTCTTCAGCTAGACCTGCCCTGCCGTACCATATCTGAGTGACTGACCCTGCCAGTTGAAGAAGGAAGCGAAAAGTATTGTGGCTAAAGACGAGCAAAAAACAAAGAACACACAGCCTGCCTGCTCAAACATAGTCAAATTTTTTTTTAAAAAAGGGACGAAACACACAAATCTACAATCAATAAACGAGAAAAATAACTATTGAATACCCCGAAAACAGCAAACAATAACAAAATATTTACAAAAACAGGACAGGAGGGTTCCA
>NW_004443993.1:4638139-4698272 GCF_000243295.1 Trichechus manatus latirostris
GTAAGCCTTCATCTTAAGTGAGAATAACAGCACAATCAAAAGAGCGTAGTCAATGTCACTGAACTGTGCATGTAGAAATTTTTGAAATGGTCTATCTTTGGCTATCTGTATTTTCACCAAAAAAAAATAGAGGTTGAGAAGTTAGAGGGTTGATATGTTGGGGGGTTGTTAACCAATATTATAAAACAACATGTGTACTTCTGTTTCATGAGAAACTATTTGTTCTGTAATCCTTCACCTGAAGTACAATTAAAAAAAAATAATAAAAAAATAAAAACCTCTAAATCATTACGAATCGGAAACTATGAAAAAATGTTTTTCTTTCAAAATTATTTGTGCTAGCAAACACCCGTTTTTAGAAAGCATATGCATTTTATAAGCAAAATCCAAGAAAACTTGGAATTCTGAAACATTCCAAGTCCTTTTCGCTAGCGGCCAACCAGCACTGTGGCTCCAAGCCACACTCAGACTCTCTCTCTTCTTCAATTTCCTTCCCTGGAACACGGGACAGGAGCCCACCAAGACCCTGCCCAGCTGGGTTGGTTTTGAGGAGATGCAAAATGAACCCCAAAGGCCCGGCTTCCCCGTGGAGGGTGACGTCCCCTTCCACTCACGGGGACAGCAACTCCGCTCCCTCGGCTTCAGGAGCACCATTTTCCTAGTCCATCGGAGTGCCGACTCCACCCTTAGAAGCACCAGAGGCCATGGCTCCACCCTTTGAAACCCGAGTTCATGGCCATACCTTTTGGACTGAGGCATCTCGGCTTCTTGTGTTCCTTGTCTCTTCAGTTTTTGGTTCTGTTTCCTGTGTCCTCTTGGCCCTCAGGCCTCACGCACACATCTGCCCTGCTGGGGCAAGTGTTCCAAAGCTCAGTAGCTCCACCGGTAAGTGCCCGGAGGCACCCCACTCCACCAGGAAGCCTTCTGCGCACAGGAACTCAGCCCCCTTGCTCTCTGGACCAGCAAGCCTAGCTCCATCGATAAGTGCTCAGAGGCACCCCACTCCACCAGGAAGCCTCCTGCTCACAGGCACTCAGCAATCTTGCTCTGTGGGTCAGCTCCAGCACCATCTTGCCCCGGTCTCCTGGTTCTGCTGCTGTTGGTTCTCTGCTGCTGCCACTTCTCTGCCGCTGCACGTTCTCTGCTGTTGCTGGTCCTCTGCCACTGCCGCTTCATTCAGTTTCAAAATCACTTCCACATTTTAGGTATCTGTTAGAGCAGCACCCCCCTCTCTCGGTACCGAATGTCTTAGACTGGGTTCTCTAGAGAAGCAAAACCAGTAAAGCGTATAAATATAGATTTATGTCGAGGAAATAGCTCACGCAATTATAGAGGCTAAAACGTCCCAAGCCACAGATCAGGGTAGAGGCCTCTCCCAGCTCACAGTCGCAAAAGCTGGTGAACCCAAGATCGGCAGGTCGGAGAGGGACTCCCGCTCACAGGCTGTGAAGGTCAATGAATTCCAAGATCAGCAGACAAGAAAGCAAGATTTCTCCTGATTCACATAGCTACAGGGGCTGACAAACCCAAGGTCAGCAGGTTGGGGAACCAGACTCTTGATTGCAGGCGGAGAAGTTCGACAAATTCCAAGATCAACAGGTAAGCTGCTAGCTCAAGTCCCACAAACCGGAGGTGAAACAAGAGGCAGCTGCTGAATCTGGAACAAGCCAAAAACCTTGGCAAGGTGAGCAAGCAGAAAGTAACTGGTGGAAGGTAGAGAGATGAAACTGGGGGGGCAGTGAGCTGCCACAGGCCCCATCTCCACCAGTACCACTCAGCAGATTCCATCATGGGGGTGATCACATTATACAACTGCTAAAACACTGAGAATAATAGCCTAGCCAAAGTTGATATACAATCTTAACCATCACAATGTCCAAAGCACGTGAGACCTAATCTCGCAATCCTGACTGCTAAGGAGGATTCGGGCTGTACTTCCTCCAAGACAGATTTGTTCTTTCGGCAGTCCATAGTATATTCAATATTCTTCTCCAACACTAGAATTCTTCTTAGATCTTCGTCACGGATTGAATTGTGTCCCCCTCAAATATCTGGCAACTTGGCTAGATCATTATTCCCAGTATTGTATGACTGTCTACTATTTTGTCATCTGATGTGATTCCCCTATGTGTTGTAAATCCTATCACTATGATGTAATGAGAGAGATTAGTAGCTGTTATACTGACGAGATCTACAAGATTAAATCGTTTCTTAAGCCAATCTCTTTTGAGATATGGAACAGAGAGGCAAGCAAAGAGACATGGGACCTCATTCCACCAAGAAAGTGGTGCTGGGAGTGTGTCCTTTGGACCTGGGGTTCCTGCATGGAGAAGCTCCTAGTCCAGGGGAAGATTGGTGAG
The DNA here is from genome assembly GCF_000243295.1 of Trichechus manatus latirostris. Taxonomy (NCBI): domain Eukaryota; kingdom Metazoa; phylum Chordata; class Mammalia; order Sirenia; family Trichechidae; genus Trichechus; species Trichechus manatus. The sequence goes on from NW_004443993.1 coordinate 4,640,500, forward strand.
GACTTTCCTCCAGAGCTGACAGAGAGAGAAAGCCTTTCCCTGGAGCTGGCACCCTGAATTCAGACTTCTAGCCTCCTAGAATGTGCGAGAATAAATTTCTCTTCACTAAGGCCATCTATTTGTGGTATTTCTGTTATAGCAGCACTAGATAACCAAGACAGTCTTCTTTATTCATCGTCCAGCTTTCATATGCACGAGGTGACTGAAAACACCATGGCTTGGGTCAACAAACCTTAGTCTTCAAGGTGACATCTTTCCTTTCTAACACTTTAAAGAAGTTTTTTGACACAGATTTGCCCAATGCGATGCGTCACTTGATTTCTTGACTGTTGCTTCTGTGGGCAATGATTGTGGATCCAAGTAAAACAAAATCCTTGACAACTTCAAACTTTTCTCCATTTATCATGATGTTGCTTAATGGCCCCGCTGTGAGGATTTTTGTTTTCTTTACGTTGAGGTGTAAGCCATACTGAAGGCCGCGGTGTTTGATCTTCATCAGTAAGTCCTTCAAGTACTCTTCACTTTCAGCAAGCAAGGTTGTGTCATCTGAATATTGCAGGCTGTTAACGAGTCTTCTTCCAATCCCGATGCCCTGTTCTTCATATAGTCCACTTTCTAGGATTATTAGCTCAGCATACTGATTGAATAGGCATGATGAAAGTATACAACCTTGAAACACACCTTTCCTGACTTTAAACCACGTAGTATCCCCTTGTTCTGTTTGAATGACTGTCTCCTGATCTATCTACAGGTTTCTCATGAGCACTATTAAGTGTTCTGGAATTTCCACTCTTCACAATGTATTCACAAATTGTTATGATCCACATAGTCAAAAGCCTTTGCGTAATCAATAAAACACACGTAAACATCTTTCTGGTATTCTTTGCTTTCAGCCAGGATCCATCTGGAATCAGCAATGATATCCCTGGTTCCATGTCCTCTTCTGAATCCTACTTGAATTTCTGGCAGTTCCCTGTCGATATACTGCTGCAGCTGCTTTTCAATGATATTCAGCAAAATTTTACTTGCATGTGATACTAACGATATTGTTCAATAATTTCCACATTCGGTTGGATCACTTTTCTTGGGAATAGGCATAAATAGAGATCTCTTCCAGTCAGTTGACCAGGTAGGTGTCTTCCAAATTTCTTGGCATAGATGAGTGAGTGCTTTCAGCACTGCATCTGTTTGCTGAAACATCTCAGTTGGTATTCCGTCAGTTCTGGAGACTTGTTTTTCATCAATGCCTTCAGTGCAGCTTAGACTTCTTCCAGTATCATCAGATTCTGATCATACGCTACCTCCTAAAATCGTTAAACATCAACCAATTCTTTTTGGTACAGTGACTCGGTGTATTCCACTCTCTTTTCATGCTTCCTGCATCGGATATTATTTTCCCTGTGCTGTTGTCGTTTGGTGAAGTCGAGTTGGTTTTGACTCATAGTGACCCTATGTACAAAAGAAAGAAACATTGTCCGGTTCTGCACCATCCTCACAATCACTGTTATGCTTAAGCCCATTACTGCACTGTGTCAATCCATCTCAGTAAGGGTCTTCCTCTTTTTCACTGACCCTTTACTTTACCAGGTATGATGTCCTTCTCCAGGGACTGATCCTTTCTGATAACATGTCCAAAGTATGTCAGACATGGTCTCACCATCCTTGCCTCTAAGGAGCACTCGGGTTGTACCTCTTCCAAGACAGAGTTGTTTGTTTGCAACTGGAGGCTTGTATTTTTAATTCACTTCTTTCAGTTTGAGAAATGCCAAATGTGTTCTTCCCGTTTCGTTTTCTATCTCCAGGTCTTTGCACATGTTATTACAATAATCTGTTTTCTTGAGCCACCCTTTGAAATCTTCTGTTCAGCTCTATTACTTCATCATTTCTTCTTTTTGCTTTAGCTACTTGACATTCAAGAACAAGTTTAGAGTCTCTTCTGGTCTTTTCTTTTTTTTGGTCTTTTGGTCTTTTTTTTCCTGTCTTTTTAATGGCAGGGGACCTACCAAGGGGGTTAGTCAAATAATGGTCTGGCTGGGTTATCCCTTGAAATTAAATATAAAGGGAAATACTACAGAGGTTGAGAGGGACCTAATGAACATCAAGAAGAGCCTGAAGCAGCATGTGCCCTTTGGACATGGGGTTCTTGTACCAAAAACTTCCCAGGTGCGGAGAACAGTGATGTAACATTGAAGACAGTGCAAAATGGCGAGAAACAGTGACAACTACAGCAAAGCCCAGTGGTGGAGAAATGGTGGCAGCAGTATCAGCAGAAGGAACCATGGGATAGGCAGACGGCTGAGGTGATGCTTGCCTGCCCACAGAGTGAGGTGGGTACAGTCGGCTTGTCAGCCCACAGAGAGATAAGTGCTTCTGGGAAGGGGGTTTGCTAGCGGAATGGGTTGCTTCCAGGCACTTGCTTGTAGAGCTAATGATTTGTAACACCTGCCCTAGCAGGACAGAGGCCCAGATAAGGGCCTGTCAGCTGGCACGGCAAAGAGAAGGCCCCCTGCCTGCAGGCACAGCTAAGAGGATGCCGAGGACTATACTGGTTGGAAGCTGTCCTGCTGGACGAACTGTCTCCTGTCTCCTGAGTTGTGCCCTGTTACTTCCAAGTTGATCCTGATCCTGAGTTACAGCCTGTTACTTCCCTAAAAACTCACAATGCTGAGTATGGTCTGTGAGTTCTGTGTGGTCACTGCAAGAAATTATCGAGCACAGAAGTAGAGAGTGCCATGGGGGTTTGGCACATGGGATGGTGGGTCTAAGAGTGAAGAATTGGGAGTGTGGAGGTATGTCTGACCTCCACCTCATAGGGACTAGCTTTGTGCTGATCTTGGTGATTCTCATCCGTCCTTCTGAATGTAGACAGGTTCGGACGATAGATTACAATACCAAAAGCATGAGTAAAAACAGACAGATTAAAAAATCTTGTGCATCAAAGGACTTTCTCAACAAAGAGAAAAGACAACCTACAGAATGGGAGAAAATATTTGGGAATCGTGTATCTGATAAGGGTTTAATATCCAAGACATATAAACAACTCCTACCACTCAACAATATAAAGATAAAACCATTTTAAAAGTGGGCAAAAACTAAGATATTTCTCCAAACAAGATACACAAACAACCAATAAACACATGAAAAGATGCTCGATGCTATTAGTCATTACGGAAGTGCAAATCAAAACAATGAGACACCACCTCACCCATATTAGAATGGGTACTATCAGTAAAACAAAAAACAACAGTTGGGGAGAAGGTGGAAAAATTGTTGGTGGGACTGTAAAATGGTGCAGCCTCCGTGGAAAACGGGCAGTTCTTCAAAAAGGTAAACATACAATTACCCTATGAGCCAGACATTTCCATTTCTAGGAGTTGTGGTGCCACAAATGATTAAGCACTCGGCTGTTACCGAAAGGTTGGCTATCTGAACCCACCTAGTGGCTTCTTTGGAGAAAGATGTAGCAATCTGCTCCCACAAAGATTACAGCCTAGAATAACCTAAGCAGCAGTTCTACTGTGTCACATGGAGTCACTATCAGTAGAAAATCGACCTGACAGCACCTAACAACAATGTGTATATAGCCAAAAGGCTTGAAAGCAGGGACATAAAGTGGTACTTTTACACCAGTGTTCACTACAGCAGTATTCATAATAGCCAAAAAGTGGAAACAACCCAAATGTCGATTGACAGACGCATGGATAAACAAAATGTACTATACCCATAAATTGGAACATTACTCAGTCATAAAAAGAAATGAAGTTCTCTTAAGTGCTATGATATGGATGAACCTTGAAAACACTACACTCAGTGAAATAAATCAGACACAAACGGACAAATATTGTATGATCCCACTTAAATGAAATATCTAGAATAGACAAATGAATAAACACTAAAGTTTATTAGTGGCTACCAAGGGCTGATGGGAGGGAGGGTGGGAGTTAATTCTTAAGAGGCACCGAGTTTCAGTTAAGGGTGATGACACCATTAAAAAACAAAAAACTTAGTTTCTTGGTCTGAGTGTGTGAATGAAAGGAGGGAAATTTATATACTATGGAGACATAACAAGGGTACTTCGAGGATTTAATGCTAACCTTAGGCTGTACTAATGTAGAGAAATAAAATCACATTTGAGGAACTGCAGTGTGTAAAGAATGGACTTTCTAATAAAGTAATTGGATCTAGATCACCTTGTTATTTATATACACACATACATACATACACACACACACACATATATATATAAACAAGACTATTTTCGTAATAAGGAGCCTTGATGGTGTAGTGGTTAAGCAACTGGCTGTTAACCAAAAGGTCGATGGTTTGAACACACCAGCGGCTCCGAGGGAGAAAAGATGTGGCAATCTGCTTCCAATAAACATTACAGCCTAGGAAACCCTATGGGGTAGTTCTACTCTGTCCTATAGGGTCGCTAAGTCGGAATTGACTCGAAGGCACACAAGAACAATTTCCATAACTAAACAATCTCATTAATTATTAATTCTAAACAGTAAAAAAAAAAAAAAAAGGAATTATGCTAATGGCACTGGAGTTAGCATTGATTTCTTAAACAGGATACCTAAATTTAGACATGTTAAATTTTTGAAATAATATATGCAACTGCAGCTTCATTTTTTGTTGTTATTTGCCACTGAGTCTATTCTGATGCATGGCTACCCCATGTGTGCAGAGTAGAACTTCTCCATAGGCTTTTCACACTGTGATCCTTTGGTAGCAAATCACCAGCCCTGTCTTCCAAGGCATCTCTGGGTGAGTTCTAACCACCAACCTTTCAGCTAGTAGTCTTAACCATTTGTGCCACCCAGGGACACATTAGTGACTCTTTAGCGTCTATGCATTTTTTCTTAAGTTTTTTCTTCTATGTAAAATGTTATCCTTTTGTTCCTCTTATATCCAATAGATTTGAAATACACATATTACCTGCATTCTACATTATTCCATTTGGTTCAAAAAGAAACATTCTCTTGTCATGTTACAGATGTCACAAATTATTCACTCATCAATTTAAGTTTCAAGTTCAAAATGACTTACTATAAATCATGACTTTCTAATAGTTGCACTTCTCACATTTAAGCAACAGTACTTTGTAAAAAATTATTACAAAAGATGAAGTACATTTTGCAACACTGTCGTGTGGGTGATCCTCTAATATCTATTCAAGTATTTTAATTATTTTCATTACACATGACTCTCATTTTGCCGTCACTCCCAATACTCCCTCCTCTGACAATGGAAAATGCGTGGCTTTTGCTCCAGGAAGCTTTCAACCTATTAAGAAGCGTGGTTCTTTGGTAGCAAAAACCGTGGCTGAATCACCAGCATCCATTCCCGCACAGATTCTGTCTCAGCCATTCCTTAAGATCTTGTTCAAACACTGTGAGTGATCTCTCTAAACCTCTCATCGCCTACATTGTTCAGCAACATCACATTTTACATCAGTCCAACTAGGGTTGGACATACTGGTTCTCATACAAAAATGATGAAAATGTCTACATGACACTCACAAAGTCCTACAAATGTGCCTCTAAATAAAATAATGTCCTCCTGAACTTGGGATAAATAAGGGTCAGTGAAAAGGGGGAAGACCCTCAACGAGATGGACTGACACAGTAGCTGCAAAAACGGGCTCAAGCATAACAAGGATTGTGAGGATGGCGCAGGACCAGGCAGTGTTCCGTTCTGTCGTACACAGGGTCGCTATGAGTCGGAACCTGCTCCACAGCACCTAACAACAATAAATGTACGCAGTTCCAACACATCTTTCTGAATTCATCTATCTTAAATACTTACAACCATTACTTTTTGTGTGACCGACAGTACTTAAAAGCCCTGCCTCAACGAAGCACAGAAAACAAAAGCGGAGCCCGGCGAGCGACGGACTGCAGGAGATGAGCAAAGCATTTAGACTCAGGCTGACCACCCTGGGCTTCCATGAGGCCCGTGATTCTGCTATTTCCCACAACTTCCCAGGTATAGCTGACGCTACTGGTTTGAGAGCCACACTGCTGCTCGGCGAGGATTCCTACGGTTTACCTGTTAATGTACCGAGAGACCCAGGGCCAGAAGACCTATTCCGCCGTCCCAACTCTGGCCCTGCAGAAACCAGCCGCGCCCCAGGCGGAAGTGGGCGGGGTGGGCCAGGCTGTCGGACAGGCGGCGGCGTCAGGAAAGCGGCGGCTACAGGAACGCTGGAAAGCGGCGGCGGGAGGTGCGGGCACAGCGCGGCTACAGGGAGCCCGGCGGCTCTGGAGCAGCCCAGGGAGGGCGGGAGGCCAGGAGTGCGCAGGAGAGCGGGGGCAGCGCCCTTACACCTGACCACGTGTCCCGCGGGCTGCACCCGAAACTTGAGCAGCCGAACGCGAACAGAGACTAACCCCCTCACACCTGAGCAGGAATGCGACGTAATGTGGCGGCCAGGCGTGGACACGCACTTCCGCTTCCGGGTTCGGGCCAGCTGGGTGCGAAGGGGAGTGTTTCCGGGTACGCACCCAGATGGCGCCACCTAGGGACCGTGGTTTTAGTGGCTTCCCTTTGGATTTGGAATTTGTCCACTGTTGTCTTTTTGAGGGAAACCTGGTTTGGCAGTGGGTAAGTGCTTGGGTGTTAACCGAAAGATCGGTGGTTCGAACCCACCAGCCGCTTCTTGGGATAAAGATGTGGCAATCTGCTTCCATAAAGATTAAAAACGAAAACCAAACCCGTTGCCCGTTAGTCAATTCCGATTCATAGTGACCCTATAGGACACAGTAGAACTGCCTCATAGGGTTTCTAAGGAGCGGCTGGTGGATTTGAACTGCCGACCTTTTGGTCAGCAACTGTAGCTCTCGGCCTCTAGAGCCCTTCTGTAAAGATTATCCTTGGAAACCCTATGGGATAGAGGGGTCATCATGAGTCAGAATTGACTCCACGGCAATGGGTTTTTTTTTAATGCAGCCAAATTGAACGGAGTGTTATGTTTACTTCTATCCATAGTATTGCCCATATAAAAGGCCTCAAAGAAGAAAAAGCCTGTGAAGCTCTGGTTCGTAGGGATGGCAGCTTTAATGCCGTTTTATGTGTGCTTTGTTTAAGGTTCTCCTGAGTACTATAAAGCTATCTTCTCCAATATTGTAGTCTGTACCATATGACTATTTTAATTAAAATTATAATTTCAATTTTTTAGTTGCAACCAACACCTTTCAATGCCCAAATAACTACATGGGGCTACTGGCTATTGTGCTCACAGTTTGGAAACACAGTAAAACTTGTGAAAGCTGGAACCTTTGTAAGGTGGAAACCTGTCAGAGAGGGAAAACTCAAATATTTTCCACTAATACGATTGATAGAAAAGTGGTTAAGACTGCACCCTGTCAAAGAGAGAAAATTTGCAAGATCCAGAAAAACAAGGCAGTCCCGCTGAGTTCTGGCTCTCACAGGTTTCACTGTATAACATGGACATCATCATAGAAAGTACTTGGACAGTCTGCTCTAGAGTAGATACAATCACTGATTGTCGGTATAAAATGTTTTCTGTGTGCTCTTGTGTCTGTGGGACCCAAGACCACTCTCAGGCTCAATAATTTATGAGAATAATTCACAGGACTCAGAAAAGCTACTGTACTCATGGGTAAGGTTTATTACAGCAAGTTGATACAGATTAAATTCAGCAAAGACTAAAGGCACCAGGGGAAAAATCCAGGGCAACCAAGGGCCAGCTCCAGGTGTCCTCTCCCAGTGAAATTGCATGGACTAGCTTAATTCTGCCAACAACAACGTGTGACAACACAGAAGTGTTGGTCAGTCATGTAAGCATGCGATGCTCATGTGACTGATTTAAGCTACTTGGATCCCCAAGAGCAAAAACAGGCCTTCACCATACATCACATATCAGCATACACTGTCTTGTCAAACTGATACAGCATGGCGCAAGTCTTCAGGCACGCAAAAACAGTCTTAGCAGAATATTCCAAGGGCTCAGCGCTCATCTTCCAGGAGCAGGCAAAGGACCAGTTCTGAAGACAGGGCAGGGTATTAGCAACCCAGGCCTGCTGAGCTAACTTTTTCCTGGGCAGCCTTCAAGAAGCCAGTACAATGACAGGTCAGAGAGGAAATAAACAAAAAACTCCATGTGGCCTGCCCTTAGGTATTACAGTCTAATGTGGAAGACATTTTAAATAAATAAAATTCCTAGACATCTGAGAGCCTGTAATAAAAAAACTTAACCTGAGGGACAGGTTAGATGGCTTGGAAGTGATAGATATTTCAAATGAGGTTCATAGATTTGGTAGAATTTAGCTACAAACATGGTTGGGCCTTGATGCTATAGGAGAAGGTTTGAGTGATTATTTCAGGTGGGAAAAGTGTGTGTAAATCCCCAAGTCAGCAGAGAATCCAGTATCAGCCAGGACCTGTGGAAGGGGTGACTGAAGCAGAGAAAACAAAGGTGAGTGGTGGGTGCTAGACTGGAGGGGCTGGTGGGAGTAGGCCCACTAGCACCACATGGGTCACTCTGGGCTTTTTCTAAGGACATTGGGAAGCACTAACAGGTTTTCAGCCAAGATGGGAGTTTATATTCAGTATATGAACTGGAACTCTCCAGGCCCTATACTGCAAATATATTTTAGAAATGACAACAGTGAATGCATGAAGTTAGGACCTTGTCATGAATAAGTTTAAGAAGAGGCTGATGGTGGCCTAGACATGGGTAATTGTTGTGAAACAGAAAGGAGATGAAATAGATGTAGATGGCATACAGGAGGTAAGTTGGCACAGTGTTCATTCTTTAAATTGCCCTATCCTTACAGCAGTGCTTCTCAAGCTTTAATGTGCATATGAATGTCCTGGAGAACTTCTTAAAATGCAGATTCTGGATTCAGCAGGTTTGGGGTAAGGCCTGAGATTTTGCAATTCTAACAAGACCTCATTTGATAGGGATGTTAATGCTATGGGGACCAGGCTTTGAGTAGCAAAGGTGTGGATTAGCAACTGTCACAAGAAACCATAAGGTGCCTGGCAGAGTGAAAAAATGGACTCAGGCAAATCCCCATAGAACTTATGTTTTGGTTGGGAACAGTGAACATCCACCTAAAGAAGCTAATAAACTACATCAAAGGAATGGACGAGAAGTAGAGTGTGCTATTAGAGAAAACAACAAAAGTAAAAATAACCCTGATGGGAGGGATACTTCTAAGAAGAGGGACATTTCACCTCAGTCTTAGAGTGAAACCAACAGGAGTCAGCCATGTTAGGAAGAAGTGGAAAGTGTTGGGAAAATATCCCTAAAAATAAAACTTACAACCCATAAAACTTCTTCTCAAAAACCAAACACATTATTGAATAAACATTAAACCAGAATGTGCTACATCACAGGCAATCCACTAAAAAGATTACAAAGACAGAAAGAAAGTCCTCCTTTACATAGCCAACCAGCTGCATCTCCTTTCATACATGTTCTCACGAGAAAGGAAACCTGGTCCTCATATAAGAGGACCTGATAGCACCCTTTGTCACACATTGTTTATCCTAAATTCACCTTGTTATGGGGTAGACGTGTTTGCAAATTGCCTTTATCCACGAGAAAAATTAAATTCTCATGCCATTATGGCCGGAGGCAGTTTTACAGCTTGGAGCTGCTCCAGTTAGGCATTTATGCTCCCTCAGAAACTGAGAGGGATCTGTCTTTCCTACTGATGACACTTTACAGAGATGGCTTCCAGATGCTTGAGGAAACATTCCAGGGTTGTAAAACTGGCAAGAAGCTTATTTAACTTTTCAAGAGGAAGTCTCCAGAGGGAAATAATTTAAAAGAACACTTTCTCTAAAGTTAATGCTCTGAGAAAAAGTGAGGGGTAGTCTCTTTTCCTTTTTGCATCAGGGAAAATTAATTTTTTTCTTTTCGATTTGCATTTACCATACAATTTAATGAGAATGGAGGAGGGGCTTGCTCTCCTTATTGATTTTGTGATTGATTGACTGATTGGGTCTACAGATGGAACTGAAAGTTGTGTTGAGAAATTATCCCAGACTTCTGACTGGAGAAACTAAGAGACTATTAGTGCCATGAAAGGAGACTTAAAAAAATAAATTCAGGAAAGAAAAGAAATCCTAATTATGCAATTGATAGGAAAAATAATGATCACACATTTAAAAGATTCAAAAATTTTTTTAAAAAATTTTAAAGCAGTATCAGAACGGTTGTAACTGTACTTGATAGAAAGTCAACAAGGAATGATTGATTGGTTGACTGAACTTGAAAAACATGATCGTCCTAAAAATTGACTCATGATGTGTCTTCATAATCAAGGGTCAAAGCTACCTGGGTGGTCTCAAAGCCTTGCCCTTGAATTCCTTTCGGTCATCCCTGATTCCCTGGAGGTGTCTGGGTGGTCTAGACTGGCCAGCCTTGGGTGATCTCATGCTCTGGGTTCAGGGAATCTTTCCATGTGGAAACAGAGCTAAGACTCCCCTGCTCAGACCTGTTACCTAATGACCAGAAGGAAGATGTTGGAAGTTTCAGTGGAGGCTCAAGGAAAAGGCAAATGTGTACTCTGAAAGTGAAGGAGCAAGTTTGGTCTTAAATGCAAAAGCCCTCCAAATGGATCAATTCTCAGAGCCTGGAAGTCCAGCTCAGAGAAGGGGTTGGAGGCCAAGAAACCACCCTTCCTCCCCAATCCTGCTCAACACTGTCTCCTCCTCCTCCTTCTTTAAGGTCCTAGGAGTATGGTACAGGGGAACTGGTCCAGTCAAGAGAGCAGGAACTGGAACAGCAACAGTTCACATCAATGAAAATCACCAGCAAGGATTTCAGCTGCTCTGCCGGGCTGAGGGGACCAAACATTTCTTTATACAGCCCCAAATGCTTGCTAGCATGGCCCTGCTGTTACTGCCATCACTGTCTTACTTTAACTGGCTCCTTGTGCTGTAGGGATGATACCCACAGAGAACTCCAGAAGCTGTGAGTGCTGAGAAATGGAGAAAAGATTGAAGTTGTCAAGGACTTCATTTTACCTAAACCCACAATCAATGCACATGGAAGGAGCAGTCAAGAAATCAAAGGACGTGTTGTATTGGGCAAATCTGCCGTCAAGGTCCTCTTTAAAATGTTGAAAAGCAAAGATGTCACTCTGAGAACTAAGATGTGCCTGACCCAGGCCATGGAATTCTCCATCACCTCATATGCATGCAAAACTAGACAATAAGGAAGGCCAAAGAAGAATTGATATTTTTGAATTATGGTGTTAGCAAAGAATATCCAATATACTATGGACTGCCAAACAATGAACAAGTCTGTGTTGGAAGAAATACAACCAGAGTGTTCCTTGGAAGTGAGGATGGTGAGAACTTGTCTCATGTGCCTTGGACATGTTATGAGGAAGGACCAGTCCCCGGAGAAGGGCATCATGCTTGGTGAGGTAGAGGGTCGGTGAAAAAGAGGAAGACCTTCAACAAGATGGATTGACCCAGTGGCTGCAACAATGAGCTCAAACATAGCAATGATTGTGAGCATGGTGCAGGACCAGGCAGTGTTTTGTATTGTCATACACAGTGTTGCTATGAGTCGGAACCACCTCGACGGCACCTAACAACAACGTTTATATTTAAATTCCAATTTGATACCAAATTCGGGGTGTTGTGAGAATTGCATGAGATAATGTTCATAAAAGATGAACATGCTTATTAAATACTTTCCTCAGTTCTGTATTATCAACTTCTGTCCATTACGTTGAACAACTGGATACACCAAAGAAAATGAGACTGACAACAGTTGAGGTAAAAGCACAGCAATGATATCATTCTCTTTGGAACTGCAGATACCTAGCATTAATTGGACATGAACTTTTAGATACTGCTACGGCTTGTGGCCCTTCATATTCCACTCAACCTGACATATGTCCGTATAACTATAGTTTTAAAACTTAATGGAAAGTGAGGTTAGAAAAATGTATAAGACTCCTTAGGGGTGCAATAATGGGGAAAAATCATGAGGAAAACTAGGCTGTAAATCATTCCCTTTCCCATGATTTAAGAGTTGCCCCTGGAATATAAGACTTGAACAATCACCCCAATGATGTTCACTATGTTTAGGTGGTTCTTGAAGAACTACCAATTTGTTCTGGCCTTTCGCTTTGCCATGGAGGAGCTCAACAAAAGTCCACATTTGCTCCCCAAACTGTCCTTGGGTTTTGATCTCTACAATGCCATTTCCAGTTATCACAAGACCTTAGAGAGTGTCCTGTTGGGGGTCTCTGGAGGAAATCAGACTCTCCCTAATTACAACTGCCAGAGACAGACCAAATCTGTCACCATTATTGCAGGAACTGAATCAGCATTTTCCGCAGAGATTGGAACCCTGCTGGAGCTCTACAAAACCCCACAGGTAAGTGGGTTGTGAGTCCTGGACAGAGAAGATTGGGTTGTTCCCTGCCATCTGATCAAGGGAAAGGAGGACACTGGGTTTATGTATCCCTCAAGAGTTGTGCACAAATTCTAGCTAATTCCTTGAATTGTGAGATTATGTGTGCCAAAAAAGAGTAGGAAGGGGAAGGAGCAGTGCTGTGGATATTTTGAAGATAAGCTCAGATCACATCTTATGATCAATGCCTCTATCCCAGGTTTTGGGAATACTGGCTGCTGACAGCCCACAGCTGTGTGCCTCATAGACCATGCCTAAGGCAGGGAACTAACTGCCCCATCCCAGAATACGACCCTTCTCAGGGAGCATCATATACTGGCTGATGTGGGGATACAAAGGTCTAGTCCTCTAGCCTCAATTGGCGGCAATCATGGAGTGCCCCAATAATTGTCCAAGACTCAGTTGCAACTGTCTTATGGTTCAGCTCCTCCCTCTGCCCAGTCCTGCCTTCCTCACTTCTCCCACAAATGCATCTCTTGAGGGCACTCCCATAACGTTTCCACATACAACTCTCCATCTCAGAGTCACTTTCCAGAGGACTAGATCTAAGACAAGCAGCACACAGAAGGAATTTAGGACAAATAAGTCATTAGCTTATGAGAATTCAGTTACGGAAAATCATTTTTGAGAAATCAGACTGTACATGATTATGTTCTTCAGGGTAACCTACATTATGCTGAAGTATTAAGTTAAATCCAAAATATCAAGGGCATAACACAGGAAATATTGATTTATTATCAGAGTTCACATCCAACATTTGTTGGGGACATGGGCCTCAGTTATTAAGTCAGTGAAGCTAGCCTGGTGGAGACACCATCAAATTGCTGGTGCACCAGCTGATACTCGTGCCTTTTCAGTTGACCTGTAAGAGATGAAGAACACATGGAGATCTTTCACAAGCTCTTTTATGCTTTGTCCTGATAGTCATTCCATGTGTTGCGTGTCATCACTTGAAAGCAAGGATGCTGGAAAATACGGTCTTATATTAGCCCAGAATGAGAAGAAAGCTATGCAATGTCCCTGGCAGTCCACCTTTTATTCTCTTCAGCAAATAATCCATTAATTCCCCCCTCACATAGAGAATTCTCTACTCCCCAGTGAAGACAACTCAAATCTCACTCAATTCTGAATCATAGTCTTTCTCTTATTCAGGTCACCTATGGTCCTTTTGATCCTATCCTGAGTGATAAAGACCAGTTCGCATCACTGTACCAGACTGGCCTACAAGGACAACAGCTCTAGGGTCCATGGAGTGATCTGGTTATTACTACATTTTGGTTGGACCTGAGTGGGACTTTTTGTCTCTGAAGATATGAAAGGACGGCAGCTCCACTGGGACCTGAAAGCAGAGATGGTAAAAGAAAGTATCTGTGTGACCTTCACAATAAAGCCCTCTGACATGGACAGAATATATGCAGACAGTGATTTGATGTTCATAAATAGGATCAGAGAGTCATTGGCAAATGTGTATATAATGTGTGGTGATACTCATAAGCTCGACTTCATGGGCTATTTGGAAGAAAACTCAGGGAAGGTGTGGATCATGGGAGAAAAGTGGAATAATGACTTGCATGAGTTGGGCCAGATGCTACATTCTTTTCCTGGAAGCCTCTCATTTTTACATCGGGAGAAGGAAATCCCTGGTTTCAAACACGTTCTCAAGACACTTAACCCTTCTAGATACCCAGAAGATTTTTACTTCACGAAAATTTGGCTTGCCATGTTTCACTGTTCACTAGCTGTGTCACAATGTGAAGAAATCAAAAGCTGCCCACCAAATGCTTCCTTAGAGTGGTTGCCAGTCCATACTGGCATGATGACCTTCTCTGACTCCAGCTGTCTCGTCTATAATGCTGTATATGGGTGGCCCTAGCCCTCCATGAATGCTTCTGGGGAACACAAAAATGGGGTCTACTGGAAATTCAGACCAACATATGCTTCTTCCCTGGCAGGTAAACTCCTCCAGAAGCAGGATTTGTATTGTCTACCTGATGGTATTGTTCGTGTTCTATTCAGGCACAACATTATATCCAGGCTTGTTATTCAAGTTCAATAGGATCAGGCAAAATGAACGGAGGATCATTCACATTGGATATACTCATATGTGCAACTGTAGAGTATCAGTTTGGAAAACCTTGGTCATGAGGTGTGGGGAGGGGTTCAGTTACAGTCTATAATTAGAAACTGTTATCAGAAAAAATTTCCTAAAATCTGAAGGCAATATGTAAGATATGACCAATAACAACTCCTGTAAAAACAGGAAGATCAAAAATGGGTCAAATTTTTATTTCTCCCTGGAATACATACATTCCTATTCTCTCACGTGCCTGTCAGTTTGTCATACCGTGGGTGCTTGCATGTTGCTGTGATGCTGGAAGATATGCCACTGGTATTCAAATACCAGCAGGGTCACTCATAGCAGACAAGTTTCAGCTGAGCTTCCAGACGAAGATAGACTAGGAAGAAGGACCTGGCGGTCTACTTCTGAAAAGAATTAGCCAATAAAAACCTTATGAATAGCAGCAGAACGTTATCTAATATAGTGCTGGAAGATGAGCCCCTCAGGTTGGAAGGCACTCCAAAGACGACTGAGGAAGAGCTGCCTCCTCAAAGTACAGTCGACCTAAATGACATGGATGGACTCAAGCTTTCAGAACTTTCATTAGCTGACATGGCACAACTCAAAATGAGGAGAAACAGCTGCAAACATCCACTAATAATCAGAACATGGAATGTACGGAGTATGAATCTAGGAAAATTGGAAATCGTCAAAAATGAAATGGAACATACCAACATCGATATTCTAGGCATTAGTGAGCTGAAATGGACTGGTATTGGCCCTTTCGCATCAGACAATCGTATGGTCTACTACGCCTAGAATAACAGCTTGAAGAGGAATTGCATTGCATTCATCGTCAAAAAGAACATTTAAAGCTCTATCCTGAAGTACAATGCTGTCAGTGATAGGATATCCATAGGTCTACAAGGGAGACCAGTTAGCACGACTATTGTTTAAATTTACACACTACTAAGACCAAAGATGAAGAAATTGAACATTTTTTATCAACTTCTGCAGTCTGAAATTAATCAAACATGCAATCAGGGTGCATCGATAATTACCGGTGATGGGAATGTGAAAGTTAGAAACAAAGAAGAAGGATCGGTTGTTGGAAAATATGGCATTGGTGATAGAAATGATACTGGAGGTCGTATGAGAGAATTTTGCAAGACCAATGACTTCTTCATTGCAAATACCTTTTTTCAACAACATAAATGTCAACAGTACACGTGGACCTCGCCAGATGGAATACACCAGAATCAAACTATCTCTGGAAAAAGTTGATGGAAAAATTCAATATCATCAGAACAGACCATCAATTGCTCATATGCAAGTTTAGTTGAAGTTGAAGAAAATTAGAACAAGTCCACGAAAGCCAAACTACGACCTTGAATGTATCCTACCTGAATTTAGAGACCATTTGAAGAACAGATTTGATGCGTTGAATACTAATGATCGAAGATCAGACAAGTTGTGGAAGGACATCATACATGAAGATAGTAAGAAGTCATTAAAAAGAAAAGAAAGAAAAGACCAAAATAGATGTCAGAAGGGACTCTGAAACTTGCTCTCGGAAGTACAGTAGCTAAAGCGAAAGGAAGAAATTATGAAGTAAAAGAGATGAATAGAAGATTTCAAAGGTTGGCTCAAGAAGACAAAGTAAAACATTGTAATGACATGTGCAAAGACCTGGAGTTAGAAAACCAAAAGGGAAGAACACGCTTAGCATTCGTCAAGCTGAAAAAACTGAATAAAAAATGCAACCCTCAAGTTGCAATACTGAAGGATTCTACGGGGAAAATATTAAATGATGCAGGAAGCATCAAAAAAAGATGGAAGGAATACACAGAGTCACTGTACCAAAAAGAACTGGTCAACATCCAACCATTTCAGGAGGCAGCATATGATCAGGATCCCATGGTAATGAAGGAAGAAATCCAAGCCACACTGAAGGCATTGGCGAAAAGCAAGGCTTCAGGAATTGTTGAACTACCAATTGAGATGTTACAACAAATGGATGCAGTGCTCGAAGTGCTCACTAGTCTATGCCAAGAAATTTGGAAGATACATGGCCAACTGACTAGAAGAGATCCGTATTTATGCCTATTCCCAAGAAAGGTGATCCAACAAAATGCAGAAATTATCGAACAATATCATTAATATTACATTCAAGTAAAATTTTGCCAAAGATGATTCAAAAGTGGCTGCAGCAGCATATCCACAGGGAACTGCCAGAAATTCAAGCCAGATTCAGAAGAGGACGTGGAACCAGGGATATCATTGCTGACGTCAGATGAATGTTGGCTGAAATCAGAGAACACCAGACAGATGTTTAGCTGTGTTTTACTGACTATGCAAAGGTATTCCACTGTGTGGATCATAACAAATAATGAATAACATTGGAAAGAATGGGAATTCCAGAAGTTAATTGTGCTCATGAGGAACCTGTACAAAGATCAAGAGGCAGTCGTTCAAATAGAACAAGGAGATACTTCGTGGTTTAAAGTCAGGAAAGGTGTGCATCAGGGTTGTATTCTTTCACCATACTTATTCAATCTGTATGCTGAACAAATTCGAGAAGTTGGACTATATGAAGAAGAATGGGGCATCAGGATTGGAGGAAGACTCATTAACAACTTGTGATATGCAGATTACACAACCTTGCTTGCTGAAAGTGAAGAGGATTTGAAGCACTTACTGATGAAGATAAAAGACTACGGCCTTCAGTATGGATTACACCTCAACAAGAAGAAAACAAAAATCCTCACAACTGGACCAATAAGCAACATCATGATAAATGGAGAAGAGATTGATGTTGTCAAGGATTTCGTTTTACTTGGATCCACAATCAACACTCATGGAAGCAGTAGTCAAGAAATCAAAAGATGCATTGCATTGGGCAAATCTGCTGCAAAAGACCTCTTTAAAGTACTGAAAAGCAAAGATGTCACCTTGAAGATTAAGGTGCACCTGACCCAAACCATGGTGTTTTCAATCACCTCATATGCATGCAAAAGCTGGACGATTAATAAGGAAGATCAGAGAAGAACTGACGCCTTTGAATTATGGTGTTGGCGAAGAATAGTAAATATATCGTAGACTGGTAAAAGAACGGACAAATCTGTCTTGGAAGAAGTACAGCCAGAATGCTCCTTAGAAGCAAGGATGCAGAGACTAAGTCTCACATACTTTGGACATGTTGTCAGGAGGGATCAGTCCCTGGAGAATGACATGCTTGGTAAAGTAGAGGGCCAGCGAAAAAGAGGAAGACCTTCAACAAGGTGGACTGACATTGTGGTTGCAACAATGGGCTCAAGCATAACAACTATTGTGAGGATGGTGCAGGACCAGGCAGCGTTTCGTTCTGTTGCACATAGGGTCACTATTAGCAGCAACTCGATGGCACCTAATAACAACAACATGAGCAAAAACTCAATGTTTTTAAAACAATGACACTTCCTTTCCCCCTCTGTTATGGATTGAATTGTGTCCCCCAAAAATACGTATTGTAAATCCTAACCCCTATACCTGTAGTTATAATATCATTTGGGAATGGGTTTTCTTTGTAATGTTAACGAGACAGTATTAGCGCAGGGTGTCTTTTGAGTCAATCTATTTTGAGATATAAAAGGAGCAGATAAAGCAAGAAAGTGACGAAGCAGAGACGGGGAAGAGAGGTGCCAAGCCACACCAATATCACCAAGGAACCAAAGAACAAGGACCTTCCCCAGGCCCAATAGAGAGAAAAAGGCTTCCTCTAAAGCTGGCACCCTGAATTGGGACTCCTAAACTGTGAGAAAATAAGTTTGCATATGTTAAAGTCATTCACTTGTGGTATTTCCGTTATAGCAGCTCTAGATAACTAAGACATCCTCTCACTTTGATCTCTATACTTTGAGTATTTTACGTATTTCATATAAGTGAAATCATATAGTATTTGTCCTTTTGTGATTGACTTCACTCAGCATAATGTTTTCAAGTTTCATCCATGTTGTAGTGCATATCAGGTCTTCATGTCTCTTTATAGCTGCTTAGTATTCCATTTTGTGGATACTATATTTTATCTTTTCATCTGTTGATGTGGATTTTGGCTATTGTAAATAGTCGTGCAGTGAACATTGGTGCACATGTGTCTGTGTCAGTGCTTTCAAGATTCTTGAATACATACCTAGGAGTGGAATTGCTGGATCATATATTAGTTATATGTTTAACTTTTTGATGAACTGCCATACTGTTTTCCACAGTGCCTCTACCATTTTACATACCCACTAGCAATAGATGAAGGTTCCAATTTCTCCACATCCTTGCCAACATTTTTTTGTTTTCATTTTTATAATCATAGCCATCCTAGTTGGGATAAAGTGGTATCTCATTGTGTGTTTTTGTTTTTTATAGGTTGTTTTTCCTTCTTTTTGTTTCCTTTTTAAAAATATTGTTTAAATATATATATAACACAACATATGCCAATTCATCATTTTTCAGGTGTGCCATTTAGTGATATCAATTACATTAATTATGTGCAAACATTACGCATAATCATTGCCAAATTTCCCATCACCATAAACAGAATTTGTTTCGTAAACAATGACTCTCCCTTTCCTTGTCCCTTCTGCCCCTGGTAACCAATAGTAAACTCTGGTCTCGATACATTTGCCTATTCTTGTTATTTCATGTAAGTGAGATCATACAATATTTATCCTTTAGTGTTTGACTTATTTCACTCAGCATATTTTCAAGGTTCATCCATGTTGTGGCATGTATGAGGATTTCATTTCTCTTTATGGCTGAGTAATATTCCATTGTATGTATGTACCACATTTTGTTTATCCATTCATCTGTTCATACACATTTGTTTCCACCTTTTGGCTATTTTGAATTTTGATCTGATTTCATTGAATCTATGGATTGTTTGAATAGTATTTACATCTTAAGAATATTAAATCTTCCAGTCCATGAACACAGAGTCTTTCCATTTATTTAGGTTTTCTTCAGTCTCTTTCATCAGTGTGTTATAATTTGCCTCATATAAGTCTTTCATATCCCTGGTTAAATTTATTCCTAAGTATTTTATTCTTTCAGATGCCACTGTAAATGCAGTTGTTTTCTTAATTTCCTTTTCACATTGTTCATTGATGATGTATGTTAACTTTGTACACTGCAACTTGCTGAATTCTTCTATTAGCTCCAGAAGATTTCTTGTGGATTCTTTTAAGACTTTCTATGTTTGGATTATGTCACCTGAGAATAGGGATATATTTATTTCTTCCTTCGTGATTTGGATCACTTTCACTTCTTCTTTTGCCTTATTGCTCTGGCTAGGATTTCCACTACAACATGGAAAAACAATTGTGAGAGCAGGAATACTTGTCTTTTTTCTAATCTTAAGGGGAAAGCTCCCGGTTTTTCTCCTGAAAATGATGTTTGCTGTGGGTTTTTCACAAATGCCCTTGATCATATTGATGAATTCCCCTATGTTCCTATCTTGTTTAGTGTTTTTATCAAGAAGTGGCATCATATTACCGGCCATGTACTAAGAGGACAGTGTATGAGACACCTTCCTGGAACCATCAGCAGTTGTGAGACTAATGGCGTGGTGAAATAGCAAAGGATGGGGAGGGGGAGGACTGGGGTGGTGGGTAAAAAGGTTTAAAGCTATCATTGAATGGGAACCAAGGTTCTTTAATCTATTTTACATAACACATGCACCTGCGGTTTTGTTTTGCTTTTAATAACATTGACTTCAATACTGAAGGCGAATTTGTTTGTGAAAATTCAGCATTCTGATGGTTGTTTTCCCGTGAATTTGTTTCATTAGCTTGTCTACTGTATTTCTTGCACTGTGGACGTTGGGTCTAGAGCAGTTCTTTCTAATACAAACGTAATGCAAGCCACAGATGTAATTTTTTACAAAGTAGCCATATTAGAAAATTAAAAACGTAAATGTGAAATTATTTTAATGATGTCTCATTTAACCCAATATAGCCAATTATTAATACATTAATCTTAATAAAATTAACTAATTCATGTATATAAAATATTTATGAGACATTTTACATCTCTTTCCTTTTGTACTAAATTTTCCAGAATCCAGTAATAGCAGCTCTCAATGTGGATGCAAATTTTTCATTGAAAATTCTTGATCACTATTTGGATTTAATATTTCCTGTTGAAAAAGTAGATTTACAAACCAAAGTTATGCCAAACATACTTTTCCAACAATTCAATCAAGTTTATTCTTAAAATTAATCAAAATTACAAAAAAAATAAGAATCCAGTTTCTTAGTTACACTATCCACAGTTTGTTTTCAATAGCCACACTGGGCTATCAGTTACCTAGATTGTGCAAGTCTAGAGGATTGAAATTTCATATGTGATATTTACTTCATTTTGTATTCCAGTAGGGGGCAGATACTGCAGGTTCTCCCACTATTAGTGATGGTAGGCATTTGGTCAAGTTGGTGGCTGCTGATCATTTTTTTTGTAAAGTCACATTCTTCTTTGTAGTTATCTGTAGATGATACTTTGGCAACGAGGGAAAAATCTGTTCCCCAACAGCCTTTCACGCAATTAAGATCACTTCTTGATCTTTGCCTGAGTCATTTTTTACACTGGAGGGGTTACCAAATGATGGCTTTTTCTCTCATTCGTTCTTCATTCTTTAACTGGCAGTCTTCTAAAAA
The DNA here is from genome assembly GCF_000243295.1 of Trichechus manatus latirostris. NCBI lineage: Eukaryota > Metazoa > Chordata > Mammalia > Sirenia > Trichechidae > Trichechus > Trichechus manatus. The sequence continues at coordinate 4,661,651 of NW_004443993.1, forward strand.
CAAGAGCTTTGCTTCCCTCTGCCCTCTATACTTTTTTTTTTTTTTCTTTTTGGAGTATCAAAGCATATCCTTGGATTTTTTTTTTCATTCACTATAATTAACTGTTGTCACTTGTTTTGATGTTTAAATTCTCCCAAATTTGGCCAAAGGTAGCCATTTAAAGTTGCTTATTGTGTCTCTCTGACACAACCCTACTAGTCTTTGAATAAAAAAAAAAATCCCCAGATCACTGTTCCAGACCTAGAATAAACCATTTCTCACAAACTCTCTGGTTCCTTTTAGAAACCAAGGTCTGTGTGATACATGAGCTCAGTGTTCCTGAAGTATAATTTTGTCTAATTCTTTCAATGAACATCTAGAATATATATTTACATATCCATATTCCTGATACAAATGTAATATTATGTTTTTTCTTGTGCTTAATTGAGCTTAAACAGGCAAGATAGTTATTGCATTAGGGAGAGACTTTAGCATAAGTCTGAGTTCAACTCCATGGACTGTGGTGAGACAAGGGTTTTTTATGAGTTGTGGGGGACATGGGGCACTGGACATTTACTAACTGGAAGTTCAAAGCAAAAATAGGGCAGGAGTGTGGGTTTTAGGCAAGGATTCTAATATTTCTCAAAAATGTTTACTGAAGGATGACTTATCAGGTTAAAGAAAGAAATATTCATGGAATAAGTGGGCAAATCTTATCATTGTCTGTTATTTTATACTAGTATCTCTTTTTTATTTTAATAATAACCTTAGTTCCTAGGAACATTAATATATTATTTGTTTTACCGTAAGGAATGTAGTAGTTTCAAAATCATAATACTAAAACTCAGTAAAGTACTATATTTTTCTTGCCTTTCTTTCTGTACTTATTTATACATTTATGTTAAGAATATAGATGTAAGAGTACTGTGCTCAAACATTTGCTTGAACTCAAACTGTCTTCTGTGCATGGCTATGTGATCCGTTTGATACTGTTATTTGCTGAGCAGACTCCGACCTTTGTTGTTGCTTTTAGGTGCCCTCGTGTCGGTTCCGACTCTTAGTGACCCCATGTACAACAGAACAAAACAACGCCTGATCAGGGGCCATCCTCATGATCATTGCTGTGCTCGATCCCATTGTTACAGCCACTGTGTCAATCCATCTCCTTGAGGATCTTTCTCTTTTTCACTGACCCATGATGTTTTCTAGTCCTGTGCCATCTTCATGATTGTTGTATATTTGAGTAGTTCTTCCAACCTTGGGGGGCTCAACTTCTAGCACTATATCAAACAATGTTTGTGATCCATCAGGTTTTCATTGGCTGATTTTTTGAAGGTAGATTTCCTGGCCTGTTTTGTCTTAGTCTGGAAGCTCCACTGAATCCTGTCCACCATCGGTGATCCTGCTGGTATTCATAATTCTGGTGCAGTAGCTTCCATCATGTTTGTGTTATTGTTAGGTGCCGTCAAGTCAGTTCCAACTCATAGCGACCCTGTGTACAACAGAACAAAACACTGTCCCCATAATTGTTACTAGGCTTGAGTCCACTGCTGCAGCCACTGTGTCAATCCATCTTGTCAAGGGTCTTCCTCTTCTTTGCTGGCCCTCTGCTTTACCAAGCATGATGTCCTTCTCCAGGGACTGGTCCCTCCTGATAACATGTCCAAAATATGTGAGACTTAGTCTCTGCATCCTTGCATCTAAGGAGCATTCTGGCTGTACTTCTTCCAAGACAGATTTGTCCGTTCTTTTGGCAGTCCGTGGTATATTCAATATTCTTCGCCAACATCATAATTCAAAGGCGTCAATTCTTCAGTCTTCCTTATTCATTGTCTGGCTTTCACATGCATATGAGGTGATGAAAAATACCATGGCTTGGGTCAGGTTCACCTTAGTCCTTAAAGTAACATCTTTGCTTTTCCACACTTTAAAGACGTCTTTTGCAGCAGATTTGCCCAATGCAATGCATCTTTTGCTCTCTTGACTGCTGCTTCCATGGGTATTGATTGTGGATAAAAGTAAAATGAAATCCTTGACAACTTCAATCTTTTCTCCGTTTATCATGATGTTGCTTATTGGTCCAGTTGTGAGTTTTGTTTTTTTTTATACTGAGGTGTAATCTATACTGAAGGCTGTAGTCCTTGATCTTCATCAGTATTTCAAGTCCTCTTTACTTTCAGAAGCAAGGTTGTGCTATCTGCATAACGCATGTTGTTAAGGAGTCTACCTCCAATTCTGATGCCGTGCTCTTCTTCATATAGCCCAACTTCTTGCATTGTTTGCTCAGCATATAGATTTAGTAAGTATGGGGAAAAGGACATAAGCCTGATACCTTTCCTGATTTTAAACCATGAAGTATCCCTTTGTTCTGTTTGAACGACTGCCTCTTGGTCTATGTACAATTAAGTATTCTGGAATTCCCATTGTTCACAATGTTATCCATAATTTGTTATGATCTGCATGGTCGAATGCATTTGCATAAAACATAGGTAAACATCTTTCTGGTATTCTCTGCTTTCAACCAGGATCCATCTGACATCAGCAATGATATTCCTCTTTCCATGTCCTCTTCTGAATCTGCCTTGAATTTCTGGCAGTTCACTGTCGATGTACTGCTGCAACCATTTTTGTATTATCTTCAGCAAAATTTAACTTTTGTGTGCTATTAATGATATTGTTCTATAACTTCCACATTCTATTGATCACCTTGCTTTGCAATGGGTACAAATATGGATTTCTTCCAGTCTTTTGGCCAGGTAGCTGTCTTCTAAATTTCTTGGCATAGACGAGTGAGCACTTCCAGCGCTGCATCCATTTGTTGAAACATTTCAGTTGGGATTCTGTCAATTCCTGGAGGCTTTTTTTTTTGCCAGTGCCTTCAGTGCGGCTTGGACTTCTTCCTTCAACACCATCGGTTCTTGATCATATGCTACCTTCTGAAATGGTTGAATGTTGACCACTTCTTTTTGGTACAGTGATTCTGTGTATTTCAGCATCATATCAACATGAAATTCACCACAGTATGATAAAGTGACAGTTTGATATACTATTCCATTTGTTTCTATTTACATTCAATTTTAAGGTTAGTTTCCATTTTAAATTAACTTATTTAATATATAAAATTTTTACATTGTTTAAAAGTAAAAGCTTTATAAAGACATATATTCAGTGGCTTGACTTCCTCCTATATCATCTGTGCTGTTAATGTCACCACTAGTTGCTAACCATTTCTATTTTAATACTGTCTTGTGTAACCTTACAGTGTTTCTCAGAAATACCCCTCTGTCTAGAATACATAAGTAAATATATGTTATTTTCACAAGAATATACTTTTTTCCTCACTTAATGATATATTCCAGAAGTCAGCCTATATCAGTTCATAGTGATCTTTCTTATCCTTTTTTTCTTCTGGCTATAGAGCTCTTTATTAGTGGATATATGATAGTGTACTCAACCAGTTTCATATGGATAGAATTTGTGTTGTTACATCAGGAAAGAAACCTGTTATGTTGTTAGGTGCCATCGAGTCGGTTCGGACTCATAGCGTCCCTATGCACAAGACTGCCTGGTCCTGTGCTATCCGCACAAGTGTTGCTATGCTTGAGCCCATTGCTGCAGCCACTGTATCAATCCATCTCGTTGAGGGTCTTCCTCTTTTTTACTGACCCTCTACTTTACCAAGCATGATATCCTTTTCCAGGGACTAATCCTTCCTGATAACATGTCCAAAGTATGTTCTTGCTTTTTGCTTCTAAGGAGCATTCTGGTTGTACTTCTTCCAAGACAGATTTGTTCATTCTTTTGGCAGCCCATGGTATATTCAATCTTTTTCACCAAAGCCACGATTAAATACGTCAATTCTTCTTTGATCTTCCTTATTCATCATTCAGCTTTCGAATACATATGAAGTGATAGAAAACACCACAGCTTGGGTCAGGCGCACCTTAGTCCTCAAGGTGACATCTTTGCTTTTCAATACTGTAAAGAGGTCTTTTGCAGCAGATTTGCCCAATGCAATGCATCTTTTGCTCTCTTGACTGCTGCTTCCATGGGTATTGATTGTGGATAAAAGTAAAATGAAATCCTTGACAACTTCAATCTTTTCTCCGTTTATCATGATGTTGCTTATTGGTCCAGTTGTGAGGATTTTTGTTTTCTTTATACTGAGGTGTAGTCCATACTGAAGGCTGTGGTCTTCGATCTTCATCAGTAAGTGCTTCACGTCCTTTTCACTTTCAGGAAGCAAGGTCGTATCATCTGCATAACGCAGGTTGTTAATGAGTCTTCCTCCAATCATGATGCCCCGTTTTTCTTCATGGAGACCAGCTTCTCGGATTATTTGCTCAGCATAAAGATTGAATAGGTATAATGAAAGGACACAACCCTGATGCACACCTTTCCTGACTTTTAACCATGCAGTATCCCCTCGTTCTGTTGGAACGACTGCTTCTTGATCCATGTACAGGTTCCTCATGAGCACAATTAAGTGTTCTGGAATTCCCATTCTTTGCAGTGTTATCCATAATTTGTTATAAACCACACAGTCGAATGCCTTTGCATAGTCAATAAAACACAGGTAAACATCTTTCCAGGATTCTCTGCTTTCAGCCAGGATCTGACAAAATCATGTTTTGTTAATCTCATTGCAGTGAAGGAGACTGAATAACAGAACAGTGGGTATGTCAACCAAAACAAAAGGGAGAAGTATTGGATTCTGAGGAAGGGTGGAGCTTACATGAAATTTAAACAATGCAGTGCTTTAATAGTCTCAAATTAAAGTGGTACTGTGTAAAGTGGTGACATCAGGTCTGGACTGCAAATGACCCAAGGTCCTATTTCCTTGGAGAAAATGATATTAAGCTAGATGTGGAATGTTGTGTATAGAAACCCTTCTTTTGAAGCTCAAAACCTGAGTTGTAAACTGAGACTATGTGCGGTGTGATTACTTTTATGTGTGGCCTTTCTAGCCATGGGCTTCTAACTCCCACCCAGGTGATTGTGTGATAGGGTAATTGTGGTTTACCAAGGGGATCGGTCAGTTTTGTCTTAAAAAGAGAGTCAATTTCAGAACAGGGAGGAGGAGCCCACCACCACTAAGGAAAGAGAGCCTAACAGGGAAGACCCAGCAGCAGACTCAGCAACAGAAGGCGTGGTGGGGTTCCCAGCCCGCAGAGAAAGCTGAGTGCCTTTGGGCAGAGACTGAGGACCAGGGAGAGGTGTGCCTGTGATCACAGCTAGGGAGAGGTTGTCCTGATGGAAGAACAGTATCCTGAGTGTTGTCGAACCTGAATTGTAACTATTAAACGTCCCTAATAAACCCCACAATTGTGAGTATGGTCTGTTCTGTGTAGCCATTGTAATGAATTATGGAACCCAGTGGAAAGTGCTGTGGGAGGGACAGTTGGTGTCAGAATTAGTAAAAATAGTGGCGAGGAGGCTTGTCCAGTTTCCACCTCATGGGAGTCAGCCTTGGGCTGTTGATCTTGGTTCTCCTTTCCCCTTTTGGGGTTGGAGGTCAGACACCTCCTCCAAGCCGTTTTTACACTGTCAAAAGTGAGATGTTTCATTCTTTCTACTATAATTTCAAACAGCAAATTTCTTCAAATCTCTGAGTAGAGAACACAGTTTCTCAGTAAGAAAACATTAGTAACTCAAAGAAGAGGTCATTAGGACTACTTTGTGCCTTTGGGAGAAATAACAGCTTCATGGTAACTGTGTGGCTGTCTTTGTGGGTGTTCATTACTCTAGTTTCAGGAAAGGCTGGGCAGATTTTTACTATTTCAGTGCAAGCCAAATGTTACTTTCTTACAATCTTTGTCTATTGAAATAATATTGTAATGAATAGCCTTGAAGCATACGTGGTTTTATATTTTTAAATGTTTTTGTTGATGTTGATTTGTATGCAAGAAAATACACTGATCTCGTACTTGGTTTGATGGTTTTTTTGTTTTGTTTTGATGTTTAACGTGTTCCATCCAGTCTCTCCCATTGTAAAGTTAACTATTTTACTTTGTAATTACTAAATTTCTATTACGGATATACTTGAGACTGTAGCAATACTGTTTTTCATTGTACTTTTGCCTACTAATTTTAGTATCCATTGTTAATTATTACCTTCAATAATTATTACTGCAGTGTTTACCAAATGGTGATTTTCTGTTCCAATCTTTCCGTACTTAATATTTGGAGTTCTACTGTAACGAATAGTTTTCCCTTATCCCCTTTTGTTAAATTGTTTTTATCAGTATAGACTAATGGATATTACTTTTTTTTGCTCAAATTTTCTCAGATTTGGTTATTAGAATCTCCCTTATGTAGGTTTCTGTATTTCTTGACATGTCCCCCTCATTTTTTGAACATTAATTTCTGGTAGTTTTAAGCCTATTATGGTGCACTCCTTGATATCACATTGGCCTGGGGGAGCGGGAGGAGTGGGAGACTGAAGAATGAGTTCAACCACGTGGGTAGTCATTCAATCATGCCTATGTAATAATGAAGGCCCAGTAAATGCTCTAGACATTAAACTCAGGTGAACTTCCCTGGCTAGCAATATGACATATGTATGGTCACCATCAATCCAAAGAGGGTAATGCAGACCAAGGACAAGGGAAGCTGGTCATTTAAAACCCTCCCGGACTCTGTCCTATGGTTCTCTTCCTTTGGTTAATTTTGATCTGTATCCTTCCTCTGTAACAAACCATAACCATGAGTATGAAATACCTTTCAGTGAGTTCTCTCTTTCTAGCAAATTATAAAAACTGGGTGACTTCCACAACCTGCCAAACTCGCGGTTGGTGTCAGAAGTGACAGCACTCTTGGGGGTTGTGCCCTTTGTAGTTGGACCCTAAATCCTTTCAGTTTGTGTCAGAATTCTTGAGAAGATTGGCAGTGGGGAGAACTGTGCTGTCAAATCTAACAGCTTGACTAACTCTGGGGAAAAACTAATTCGCAAAATCGTGAGGAGGCTTTTCTTTAATCCTACAGCTCTCATATATATATGCAGTAAGTTGGCAGGGGGCAGACTTTTGGATATGAGTTGCATACAAAGGGAATGTGCTTCATTTTACCTCTCTGAGCTTCTGAAAAGCTCAGAATTTAGCCCAAACTCAGATCCAAGATGACATTTAGAAAAATTTTTGTATGGTGTATGAGAAAGAATACTAGACGTTGTGTCTAGTGTCCATCTGATTTCAAATTCCAACTTTATCCTTATTATTTTGACTTTGGAAATAGTGTACAATTTGTTTTCTCATACGTACCATGCTGGGATGCTGTTGAGATTAAATAAGAAAATGCATGTTATAGACACTTAATACTTATTCAGCATTTAATACATTTGTTTTCTGTATTTTTGTTCCTTTCACGATGAGCACAAATGCTAAGCGACTTTTAATCATGACTGATGGGACTGGACGTAAGCAGAAAGTAATTGATTTCAAACAACTTTGAAAACCATAAATACAAATAAATGTCATTATTAATTTTGAAATGTGTTCATAAACAGTTTCTTTCTCCAAAGGCTTTGAAGCATTTTATACAAACAACGCTTTTGGTTGTTTCCTATGTCTGTGGCTTATTGACATCAGTCATGGAGGAGCAGGGCTCACATTTTGAGATATTTGTTATTTGTGTGACTCAGAACAAGCCACAACCAATTAGAACAGTTTTTCTGTTGCAGGTCATCTGACACTCTTCATGTAAATCTGACACGTATACGCTCAACTGTGTATATACCCAAAAAGCAGTAAATCATCTGGTGGTGCAAAAATCTCAATACGATTTTTATGACAAACATTAGGTGTGTACTTAACATGAGCCAAATGTTAATGCCTTGTAGCCAAAGACCACCAGGAACACACCCATAGTTGAACAAGGTGGGTTTATAACCCTTTAGAGTTAAGGGGAATGCACAGCAAGGGGAACAGTGGTGTGTCTTAGTACGAAGGTGTTAGAAAAGAACGTATTCTAGGATTTTGGATTGTGTTAGGTGATTTTGTGGAAGGTTTCGGCTCCTAACCAAAAGGTCAGCTGTTGGAATCCACCAGTCGCTCCTTGGAAATCCTATGGGGCAATTCTACTCCGTCCTACATGGTCGCCATGATTCGGAATTGACTCGACAGCAACGGGTTATGGGAGTTTGCTTTCGATTAGATGTTGTCAGGAAGTGGGGTGATTCTATGCTTGGATATCACAATAAACCCTATCTATGGAGAGGTCAGACTAGAGTGTAAAGGCTAAAGCTGTAATTGGTAGAGGCAGCAGTCACATTAATCACAAGAGTGTTTAGTATGCTGTGGCTCGGATAATATATATACTTTGTGTTCAGATGTGATTTTGAGTGGCCTAATTTTTGTCTTGATCCATCGGAATCAGAGTGGACTTATCTGATGATGATGTGTGAAACTGTTTATGTTCAACAGGTGAACGTAGCTGTGAGAACCTACTTTCCAGGCCAGTTTGTAGCAACACCAAGACCTAGCTGATAGTCCCAGGTGAGTTCCTTCTCACAGGGCTAGAGGGGGTATATGAGGGTGCAGTATAAGTCCTTCAGCAACAGTTTATAAAGTTCATTCGTTCAAATACATTATTAAGTGTCTACTACATACCAGGTGTACCAGGCAAGAAGATAAAAAGATACCTGAGACCCAGTTGGGCCCTTGAAGAGATCAGGGATGGTGGTGGAGACAGGAGCCAATTTAATGTGCTAACTTAATAGAGATTTGGGAAAAGTATCACAGGATGGTCTAACAACCTGAGGAAAATATGGGATTTTTACAGAGAAAATGGCGTCTGAGTTGGTTCTTGAAGGGTGAGTTTGCCATGAGGATAGGACTGCTGGAGAGGCATCCTAAGTAAAAGGAAGATGGTGACAACGTCAGGGAGTGCTGACAGCAGAGTGTGGTCTGGGTAGGATTGCAGATACAGTAAATTAAAACATGAATGCTTGGTTAAATTTGAATTTCTGATAAAGAACGAATAGTTTTTAGTGTAAGCCTATCCCATTGTCAGAGAAAACTTAGATGCTGGTTTAGGGTAAAACAGGTTTATTAAGGGTTTAAAGAACAATTAAAATTGGGAACTATGCTGCCCACTGAAATAAAACCATGGAATTTGAGATACAATAATTACACATTTTATAGGGCTAGAAGAACAGGCTTATGTTTTTTTGATTGGTTAGTCTTTGGTTGCGAACACAAGAAGGATGGATTAGGAGGTGGGAAATGGGCTTCTATTGGATAACTCGGTACAGAAGCTTACAGTGATTTATCTCTAGTCCCCATCAGGGACTAATTATAGAGGTTTTCAATCATAGTTATGCATCCTTCAGAAGGTGTCATAAAAAACATCACTGGTTGATGTAAAACAGCTCTAACCAGATGTCTCAGGGTTTCTGATAACTATTTGAAAACCTTGGTGGTGTAGTGGTTAAGTGCTATGGCTGCTAATCAAAAGGTCGGCAGTTTGAATCCACCAGGCACTCCTTGGAAACTCTATGGGGCAGTTCCAGTCTGTCCTATAGGGTTGCTACAACTCGGAATCAATTCCACGGCAGTGGGATTGGTTTTGATTTTATTTGGTACCAGTATTTCATTTCCCAGAAAAAGCTTGTTAAAACAAAACCCTCTTAAGTTGTCTGGGAAACAAGATAAAGCTAGCTCCAGGATACTTCCAAAACACTTTTTAAATTAAATCTTGTAATAAAGAAACATTTCTTAGGCCCACTTTACACAAAAAGACACCTGTGTCAAGATTCCCTTCCTTAGAGTGTATTTCTTTTACATCTTGCCTTAACCACAGAGTGAAATTCCCTCAGTTCCCATGGCTACTAGCAATTAAGGAGCCAAACTGCAGGTGCCTGTGAAAAGTCTAAGTTCACTCTGCTGAGAGTAGCTAGGCAAATAAAAAGACCAGTTTAATTCAGCAAAAACAGTTTCACTCAATCATTTAGTCCTGGTCAAAAAGGCATCACAAACTTCTCCTTTACAATTCCCTCCTTTTGGTCACGGATTTCACTGAATAGCCTCTGATCAATTCAAGAAGCAGTTCTGCATGAACTTAGTTTTAAATCGCCCTTATTTATGCTGTTCCTGATGGCTGCCTGAACCAGCAATTATTTAAATCTTACTTTGCTATAGAGGAGTTATCATCTTCAAGGTGAGCTGATCTCATGTCACCCACATAGTAATGACTACTCTGCAATTTATTTCTAGCTGTTAGGTAGTTTTGGTTTTCTTCATCATGCTACTGGAAAGCTCTTAAGGTGGTTAGGAGGATACTTGGTGGTTCAGAGAGCCTAGTGACCTTACCATATGGTTGAACTAAACCTGGGATTTGTCCAATTCTTTAGAAGTGGTCATTGTTTCCACATACCTTAGCCTAGTCATGGGCATTAGGTTGTTTCTCTGGATCGAGGCATTAGTGGTTATTTTTATACAACATCTAATAGTGCTAATTACAATGACTATTCACATTAAACTCATGTACTGGAGAACAATCTAATCCAGGGCACCTACTCCATTGGGTAGCCAGCTGAACATACTAGAGAAGAAAAAAACAAAACTTGGTTTGTTCAAGAATGTGTAACTAGGTGACATTTTGGTGCATTTCTGCAATGTTATGTTCTATTTCCTCTGAAGTATTAATCCAGGTATGGCATAAAATAACAGCTATAGTGTAGACATCTCTTGGCTAACAAGAAGTTTAGGGAAATTCTGTTTTTCAAGATAATTTTATCCAGCAAATTTAATGATTTTTTTAAAAGCAGTTATAGCATTAGCTATACCAGCAGTTATTTCTTTTATTGTGTCTGAGATGTTTCTAATAGCAAGTTTTAAATCTGTAACTTTTCACCATGGTATGAATGCTTTTAAAAAGGAACACTTAACTTCTGGGTTTTCTGTAACTGGGTTGTATCTATAGCTTATGTCCCTCTTGTCTCTTTTCAACACACATTTAGAGGGTTAGTCTAATGCAGACATTTATTATAAGAATAGATGTCTTCTACATCAATTGGCATAACAAAGTTTAAGAAAACGTTCTGCATCCTACTTTGGTGAGTGGTGTCTGGGGTCTTAAAAGCTACTGAGCAGCCATCTAAGATGCATCAATTGGTCCCAACCCATCTGGAATAAAGGAGAATGAAGAACACCAAAATCACATAGAAAGTATCAGCCCAAGAGACAGAAAGGGCCACATAAAGCAGAGACTGCATCAGCCTGAGACCAGAAGAACTAGATGGTGCCTGGCTACCACCAATGACCACCCTGACAGGGAACAAAACAGAGTCCCTGATGGATCAGGAGAAAAGTGGGGTGCAGAATTCAAATTCTAGTAAAAAGACCAGAATTAATAGTCTGAGGCTGGAGGAACTTCAGAAAGCATGGCCCTAGACTCTCTGTCAACCCAGAACTAAAACCATTCCTGAGGCCAACTCTACAAAGATTAGACTGGACTATGGGACATAAAATGATACTTGTGAAGAGTGTGCTTCTTATCTCAAGTAGCTGCATGAGACTAAATGGCCAGCTCCTGTCTGGCGGTGAGATGAGAAGGCAGAGAGGGTCAGGAGCTTGTTGAATGGACACGGGAAATCAGGTGGAAAAAAGGAGCGTGCTGTCACGGTATACAGAGAGCAATTAGGGTCACATAACAATGTATGTATAAATTTTTGTATGAGAGACTAACTTCAATTGTAAACTTTCACTTAAAGTACAATAAAAAAAAAGAACGGATGTCTAAAGATACTCCTATATGGCTTGAAGAACATCAGATTATATTCTAGCCATCCAAACAAGGTTAAGAGTCCAGGTATGGGACTTATTATTTGGGTTTGAATTGGCAACGGTAGGGTATCTTGATTCTCCATATAAAAAAATACATATCCACATGGGGCACATACTATGTTGGTCCCAGTATTAATACGTGGGAGAAGGATGGTTGGACTTACTTTACTTAAGCCAATTCTCTGTCAAGGAGTTGTTACAGACGGTTTTCTTAATTTTAGCTAATTTGACATTTGAATATAAAGAGGCTTTTTTTCCTGCAAACATATTGTTAAATTTTCTAAAAAAACTGTGTTTTAAAATCTGGGAGAGGCAGTATATGAAATTAAGCATTCATTGGTGAAACCAGCTGTTCTTAAATAGGCCCACTGCCAGCAAGAGGTTTGTACTAGGAAAAAAAAATACACTCATCTACCACAGATATTATCTTTTTAAAGAGTAACTGTTAAATTTTAAATTTTCACCTTAAAATCTATTAAATAATGAATTATTTCAGATCTTAAAAGTTAGTCATCTTAAAAGTAATGAGCTATAAAAGTCACTTAAGCAGTCAGGACGTGCTGTTTCTAGAGAAATAGAGCTACATATGATAACTGATACTAAGTTTTATCCTTTTGAGGACAAATATTTACAGTTTCTTTCCAAAGCATAACATTCCTGGTATTAAAAAAAAGTAATAAATATTATAAAATAGTATTTCTGTATGGCTGTGAAATTCATAGCAAAATGAAATAGCCAAGAATAATTTCCTGTGTCAATATTATAGCGTCTTTGCAAAATAAGCTATTATTGGAAGATCTGATTAATGTTAAGACAGGATGACTTACAAAAAAAAATTAGCCTTATTTACTTGCCTTTTAGGAATTTTACATTTAAATGACATTACCTGTTGGAGTTGAGTCAATTCCTATATTGCATTAACCTTTAGTTTTTGTTTAGTACCTACAATTTAAAACAGTATGTCCATATCTTATATTAAGATCTCTTTATAATGTAAAAATATTAATTAAAAATAATATAGTAAGGCAACTTTAAAGACTGTAAGTGTTAGGGGGTAATGACATCTAGCGGAGACAAAAAAATTAACAACGTAAAGGGAAACTTCTTGACTTAGGGATAAGGGAATTTAAATGTAATCCTATGAGGATTACCTACACTGGTAGGAACAGCAGTCCAAGAACTTTCATAGCCTGCATATGCATGGGAAAGAAAGGCATGGACGTAAATCAGAAAGCAACACATGGCAAAGTACTAATTTACTCATTCCAGTTAATAAAATCATGTTATTTTTAAATCACTAAGTATCAAACAATGAGCAGCTACTTCAGAGGTTTCCATAAAATATACCTCATTAAATGGGAATATCAATTTGTTGAAGGATAATCAAGATAAATAGGAAAGTAAAGACTGTAAAACATAGTGCAAAAATCTCATTTGCCTGCATGAAGTCTTGTTCCATGGTCTTGAGTGGAGCTGTCTGCTTCTGTCATAGTAGTCTGCTTCTGTTTACTGGGGTATGTGAATTTAAGTTTGAGTCTTTTTGTTGGCTGGACAGTTCAAACAGAAACTACAGTCTTCTTTAATGGGGAGAGGTATATTCAAGTATTAACTCCCTGTAATTTAGCAGCATAAAGGTTAGTAAGGAGAACTACAAATTCTTTTCCAATGAGGCTCCAGGAAATCTTCTAGCTGATGTCCTTTTTTTGATATACATAGTTATGGTTTGAATTATGTCCCCCAAAAAATGTATCAATTTGGCTGGGCCATGATTCCAAGAACTGTGTGGTTGGCCCCCACTTTGTGATTGTAATTTTACGTTAAAGAGGATTAAGGTGGGATAACACCACCTTTACCCAAGTCACATCCCTGATCCAATGTAAAGGGAGTTTCCCTGGGGTGTGGCCTGCACCACCTTTCATCTCTGAAGAGATAAAAGGGAAGCAAGCAGAGAGCTGGGGACCTCATACCATCAAGAAAGCCATTCCGGGAGCAAAGCGCGTCCTTTGGACCAGAGTACCTGCACAGAGAAGCTCCTAGTCCAGGGGAATACCGAAGAGAAGGCCGACACAAAGAAAAAGACTTCCCCTGGAGCTGATGCCCTGAATTTGGACTTTTAGCCTACTTTAACTGTGAGGAAATAAACTTTTCTTTGTTAAAACCATCCACTTGTGGTATTTCTGTTATAGCAGCACTAGATGACTAAGATAATAGTCCTCTGGAGTATCAGATTTTTGGTTTTTGATTTTGGTTGTTAAAGACTTCTTCAATGTGTGAAAATATTCCTTAAAGAATACTGGATTAAGGATTGACAATATTTAACAATATCAGAATCAGTATAAACAACATAAAAGAGGAACAAGTGGTGTAGAAGAACTACTTTTTATCAGACTCATCTCAGTACTTATTTCTTGGAATTCATAGGTGGAATTTAAAACATTACAGTATCTTTCAATCTATACAGTATTCTGTAACCAGCATAATGGTATTAGTTGTTGATATAACGGATTCTTATATTAAAATAGTGAAAGGGAAATAATTTTTTTTTATATTTAAAAATTAGAACATGTAACATCAGTAATATTTTCATAGAAACCTATGGTAATTCTTTTACTCAGTGTCATATACCTAATCTTAGTTCCATGTTATTCTAGATTAGCAACAATTTGAAAAATCTAAGTTTCTACACAAGAGTTCTAAAAATCCCGACCCAGACCAATAGCATCCATGTCTGAAATATTAGTCTTTTTTGTAAGTTTATATACTCTATTTTAGGTTGAAACATCATGCTCAAGCATTCTCAGCAAGTCAACAAAGTAAAATTTATCTGTAGATGACAAAACTGAAGATGGCCATAATCTACTTATAAGAATACTCTTAAAAGCTATGAACAAAAAGAAGCCTAGCAATGTAACCTCCCGACAATGGGGTAATTATTGGCAGTTATGGGATAGACTGACGTGGTTAACATTAATAACTGGCATCTGATATAAAACTGCTAAGGTATGCATATCAGGTGGAGCAGCAGTCGCCAGTCTAGTTCAGCCCAGTAATTCCAGCCTCAGTATCTGGCCTGGAACACACTCCAGGAACCAGGGAATTACCAAAAGTAGGACTCTGTCTCAAAATAAAGCCTCTGGGCCCGTGTTGGACAGAAGTATCATTACTGCTAGGTCATGCTATGGGTCCGTGTAAACCCCCAAGAGGAGCCCTCCTTTCACACAAATGCTGCTGCTCACAGCACCACCTGTGTGGGACATTTTTGTGAGGTGGTGAGAATTTGAGTTAAGTTATTGTGCAGTTTTCTCATCAGTAAATCAAGAACCATAACATTTGTGGAGGATAAATGACAGAATGGAAAAAATGCTCAGTACAGCAGTACACATACAGTACAATTGATATTCTCTAAGCAAACTCAGGAAACCCCGGTCACATAGTTGTTAACAGTTCAGCTGTTAAACAAAGTTGGCAGTTTCAATACACTAGGCACTCCTTGGAAACTCTGAGGAAGTTCTATTCAGTCCTGTAGGGTTGCTGTGAATCGGAATCAACTCAATGACAA
Source organism: Trichechus manatus latirostris (assembly GCF_000243295.1). NCBI lineage: Eukaryota > Metazoa > Chordata > Mammalia > Sirenia > Trichechidae > Trichechus > Trichechus manatus. The sequence goes on from NW_004443993.1 coordinate 4,676,972, forward strand.
TAGGTTTGGTTTTTTAAGCAAACACTGCTTTGCATACAAAGAAGGCTAAAAGGAATTACCAGAAACAACATGAGTGGTGAGATACTGAGTGATTTTTCAGTTTTCCTTATAATTTCCCAATGAAATCAAATATTCTACAATGAGAACATACTGCATTATAATGTAAAAAACTATAAAAACTTAAAAGATATACTTGATGAAAAACACTTCAAGGTACCAATGGCTTGATGAGATGTTATAATAAAACAATCTGTAGATAAAAGAACCCAAATAACATTTTTATACTTATTCAAACTCAAGTGATGTAACCAAAAGGTAACTTGGCTTACAGTCACAGTCTTTGCATGTGAGGTCTCATGGGGTCCTAAATGAGAAGAGACAGTGAAGGATTCCCTCATCTTTTACATATATACGATCAGTCCACAATGTAATATCTCCCATTTTCTAAAAATTCTAAGATTTGTAGTTTACATATACATAATTTTTCAGAAATTTGACTTTTTACATAATTGTTATTGGTATTGATAGGTGCCATTGAGTCGGTTCCAACTCACAGTGACCCTGTGTATAACGGAACAAAACACCGGCTGGTCCTGCATCATCCTCACAATTGGTATCTTGAGCCCATTGTTGCAGCCACTCTGTCAATCCATCTCATTGAGGGTCTTCCTCTTTTTCGCTGACCCTCTACCAAGCATGATGTCCTTCTCCAGGGACTGATCCCTACTGATAGCATGTCCGAAGTATGTAAGACATAGTCTCACCATCCTTGTTTCTAAGGAGTATTCTGGCTGTACCTCTTCCAAAACAGAGTTGTTTGTTCTTCTGTCAGTCCATGGTATATTCAACATTCTTTGCCAACACCGTGATTCAAAGCCATCAATTATTCTTTGATCTTCCTTATTCAGTGCCCATCTTTCGCATACGTATGAGGCAATAAAAAAACACCATGGCTTGGTACAGGCGCACCTTAGTCCTTATTGTGACATCTTTGCTTTTTAACACTTTAAAGAGGTCTTTTACAGGTTTGACCAATGCAGTGTGTTGATTTCCTGACTGCTGCGTCTATGAGTGCTGATTGTATATCCAAGTAAAATAAAATCCTTGACAACTCACATATTTAGCACAAGTAATAATCAAATGCTTTCCCATATGCGTGATTCCTCGCATCCAGGAAAGTACAGGAGGAAAAGCAAAAACTTTCCCATATCACATTCTTTACATGGTTTTTCTCCCATGTGTTTTCCTTCAGGTTTTTTAAAAGAAAAGGGATTCCCAAAAGCCTTCCGACATTACTTTTACACATATATTGTTTCTTTGTAGTGTACTTTCGCACATTTTATCAAACGAGGATTAAAAGGCTGTCTCACATTCATTACATTCATGAGGCTTCTATCCATGGTTAGCCCTTGTTTAGTGCTGCATGAGGAATAACTAGACTTTACACTTCTTTACATACATAACTTTCTTTCTGCTAAGACTTCTTTTGTGTTCCTTGAGGTGAAAATAGCAAAGACTTTCCTACATTCCTTACATTCATAAGGCTTCCCTCTACTGCTATTTTATATGGTTAGTGAAGTATGAGGACTACGGTGTACTGACATTCTTAATACTCGTAAGGCCTCTCCATACTGTGAACTCATCTATGTTTAGTGAGGAATGAGAACTGACTAAAGGCTTTCCAACATTTCTATCATAAAGCCTATCTCCATTGTGAGTTCTAACATGTTTATGGATGGATGAGGAAGAATTAAAGGCCTTTCCACACTCCTGACATTCATAAGTTCTCTCTCCAAGGTGAGTTCTTATATGTCTAGTGAGGGATGAGTAATCACTAAAGGATTTCCCACATTCCTTACACTCATAAGGCCTGTCTCCACTATGCGTTCTTATATGGCTAGTGAGATGTGAAGACTGATTAAAGGTTTTTCCACATTCCTTACATTTATAAGGCCTGTCTCCATTGTGTGTTCTTATATGGCTAGTGAGATGTGAAGACTGACTGAAGGTTTTCCCACATTCCTTACATTTATAAGGTCTGTCTCCACTATGAGTTCTTATGTGGCTAGCAAGGTGAGAGGACTGATTAAAGGCTTTCCCACATACCTTACATTCATAAGGCCTGTCTCCACTGTGAGCTCTTTCATGTCTAGTAAGTTGTGAACACTGACTAAAGGCTTTCCCACATTCCTTACATTCATAAGGTTTCTCTCCACTGTGAGCATTTACATGTCTAGTGAGATCTGAAACCTGACTAAAGGCTTTCCCACATTCCTTACATTCATAAGGCTTCTCGCCACTGTGAGTTTTTATATGTTTACGGAAAGATGAGGAAGCACTAAATGCTTTCCCACATTCCTTACATTCATAAGGCCTCTCTCCACTGTGAGTTCTCATATGGTTACGGAAGGATGAGGAAGAACTAAGTGCTTTCCCACATTCCTTACATTCATAAGGCCTCTCTCCACTGTGAGTTCGTATATGTGTAGCGAGGAATGACGAACGACTAAAGGCTTTCCCACATTCCTTACATTTATAAGGTCTCTCCCCATTGTGAGTTCTTATATGTCTAGTGAGGTTTGAAAGATAGCGAAAGGCTTTCCCACATGCCTTACATTCATAAGGCTTCTCTCCACTGTGGATTCTTATGTGTCTAGTGAGATCTGAAAACTGACTAAAGGCTTTCCCACACTCCTTACATTCATAAGGCCTCTCTCCACTGTGAGTTCTTACATGTTTAGTGAAGGATGAGGAAGAACTAAAAGTTTTCCCACATTCCTTACATTCATAAGGCTTCTCTCCACTCAGAGTTCTTATATGTTCAGTGAAGGGTGAAGAACTACTACAGGTTTTCTCATAATCCTTACATTTACCAAGTTTCTCTCTTACAAAAGGTTTTAGGTAAGAGGGACAACTGCAGACTTGTACACATTCATTACAATGATAAGGTTTGTATCCAGTGTGAGATCCAATAGGCTGCTCAAATGATGAATGATCCGTGATGGGTTTTCCACACTCAAGGCACTCAGAAGGATTTAATCCAGCATGAGTTCTTTGGAGGCTACCAAGATTTCCAATCCAGCTGAAACTTTTTCCACACTGATTTTCTTCTCTACTTTTCTTTACTCTACATTCTTTACTTTCATAGAGGTTCTCTACTGTATGTACTCTGTTAAAAACAAGCAACATGTTGTTAGAAATTTGTTACCATTTCACAATTACCATACACGGTGAATACTGTTTTCTGCTATGTGTTTTCTCACACTGTTGCACAGGCTGAATCATTTCACAAAGGGGGTTACAATTACTGTCACAGTGTTTCTAAATAATGGAGCTTTCTGATAATTATGTACAAGCGAAATATGTTTCAAATGCTCAACTATCTGATTCACATTTATGGAAATATGGTGTGAAAATTATGTGAGCACAGCATTTTAGAGCTAGTATTATATATACACACATACATGAAAACATCATGACACCTTAAGCCTCTCCTGAGACACTGCTCACTATCACGTAATACTCACCTCACATTCTTTCCCTGGTTGTGCTGATGATCAATGCCATGGAATACACAGATTTCTCCTAACATGGAGAACCAGGAGTCATTCTTCATAGATAACTTTTGTTCATTATTATCCTGTTGAAAAACTGACCCAATAATTTTTAGTGGAGTTCCACAGTAGGAAACGAAACAGCATGGAAATTTTTGAAGAATAAGGTATGTGTGAAGAAAGACAGACTTTGAGGCATTTGGCTGTTACACAATTTTGGCAATGGTCGAAAGGGTAAGAAACTTACTAAGAAATAATTCCATGACAATTGAGAGTAATGGTAACATAAATAGGGTGTCATTAGGAAAGCAAAACAAAAAGGTATTGCAAACAGTGAATGTACAGAAAGGTAATACTACAAGAGAAAATGGGAAGGTCTTTTTCCATAAATATAGAAAGCATGATAGAAGACTGATGAAACATCAAGTCAGCTCAGGTATGTTTGTAAGTTCTGCCTCATAAAACTAAAATTATTTCAAGTTGATTTCTTCAAATGTAATTCCATCCCCACAGGGCTTCAAAGGATTCTTGTTTTCCTGGTGCTCCACGACACTACAGCTCTGGATAAGTCCTATGTCCACTCTCCTAAGATCTTTCCCTTGCTTCTCAGTGAGAAAATTTAGTTTAGTTTATATGGTGCTCATAGGGAAAAACAGATCATGAAGGAAGATAGGCAAGCATATTTCCCTGACACTGCGCCAATACTTTGGTCTCCACGATTTCTATAGATGGACAGGTGTTGAGTTTATCTGCAGCAAAATCATCAAGTCTAATTTGTAACAAACATGGTAAATGCTAACAAGATACAAAACCACAAATCAATTTGCCTCAAAGTGATCCCTGAAGCCAATGCTCACATACTTACAACACTTAAAGAGGCTCAAGGCTTTTAACCACAAAAAGAGTCATTTTAATACATGGAGCCTTAGTGGCTCAGTGGTTAAGAGCTCAGCTACTAACCAAAAGGTCGGCAGTTCCAATCCACAAGCCGCTCCTTGGAAACCCTATGGGGCAGTTCTGCTCTATCCTGTAGGGTCGCTATGAGTCTGAATCAACTCGACGGCAATGGGTTTCATTGGTCATTTTAATACAGATTTTTTTTTCCGATACAAATATTTCTACATACATTGTTATGTGACCTTAAATTGCTCTCCCCATACTGTGACAGCACACTCCTGCTTTCCACCCGACTACCCATGTCCATTCAACCAGCTCCTAACCCTCTATGCCTTCCAACCTCACCTCCAGACAGAAGCTGCCCATTTAGTCTCTTGTATCTACTTGAACTAAGAGGCACACTCCTCACGAGCATCACTTTATGTACCACAGTCGAGTCCAATCCCGGTCTGAAGAGTTGGCATCGGATATTGTTTTAGTTCTGCACTGATACAGAATACAGGGGCCATGCTCTCCAGGGTTCATCCGGTCTCAGACTATTAAGTCTGATCTTCTTACTAGAATTTGAGTTCTGTACCAAAGCTTTCTCCTGTTCCATCTGGGGCTCTCTGTTGTGTTCCCTGAAAGGACGGTCATTTGTGGTAGCCAGGCACCATCTAGTTCTTCTGGTCTCAGGCTGATGAAGTCTCTGGTTTATGTGGCCCTGTCTCTTGGGCTAATACTTACCTAGTGTCTTTGGTGTTCTTCATTCTCCTTTACTCCAGGTGGTTGGGACCAATTGATGCATCTTAGATGGCCACTTGCAAGCTTTTAAGATCCCAGACACCACTCACCGAAGTAGGATGCAGAACACCTTCTTAATAAATTTTGTTATGCCAATTAACCTACATGTCCCGTGAAAGCATGGTCCCCAAACCCCTACCCGTTACTCTTCCCCTCAAAGTGTTTGTATTCATGAAACTTCTTAGCTTTGGTTTAGTCTAGTTAAGCTGATTCCCCTGTAGTGCGTGCTGTCCTTCCCTTTACGTAATTCTTCTCTACTATCTAGTTAGTATATAACACTCACCCTCCCTCTCCACCCTTGTAACCATCAAAGAATGTTTTCTCCTGAGTTTAAACCTTTTCTTGAGTTCTCCTAATAGTGGTCTTATACAATATATGTCCTTTTGTGACTAAATTCACTCAGCATAATGACCTCCAGACTCCTCCATGTTATGTTTCACAGCTTCATAGTTGTTCCTTATTGTTGTGTAGTATTCCATTGTGTGGATATACATTAATTTGTTTATCCATTTGTTGATGGGCACCTAGATTTTTAACATCTTTTTGCTATTGTGAACAGTGCCGCAATGAACATAAGAGTGCATATATCTGTGTGATAGCTCTTATTTCTCTAGCATATATTCCAAGAAGCGGGATAGCTGGATAGTGTGGTACTTGTATTTCTAACTTTTTAAGGAAATGTCAAATCAATTTCCAAAGTGGTTGTATCACTTTACATTCCCACCAACAGTGTATAAGTGTTCCCAGTCTCTCCACAACCTCTCCAACATTTATGATTTTGTGTTTTTTGGATTAATGCTAGCCTTGTTGGGGCGAGATGTTATCTCATTGTAATTTTAATCTGCATTTCTCTAATGGCTAATGATCGTGAGCATTTCTTCATGTGTCTTTGGTGAAGTGCCTGTTCATATCCTTTGCCCATTTTTTAATTCGGTTATTTGCCTTTTTATTGAGGTGTTGCAGAATCTTGTAGATTTTAGAGATTAGACGTTGATCAGATTTGTCATAGCCAAAATTTTTTTTCCGGTCTGTAGGTTCCTTTTTGACTCTTTTGGTAAACTCTTTTGCTGACTGTGTTTGATTTTTAGAAGCTCCCAGTTATCTAGTCTCACTTCTAGTGCTTGTGTATTGTTACTTATGGTTCATATTGTGTTTATGCCATGTATTAGTGCTCCTAGCATTGTCCCTATTTTATCTTCCATGATCTTTATCGTTTTTCGTTTTATATGTAAGTCTTTGATCCATTTTGAGTTAGTTTTTGTGCATGGTGTGAGGTATGGGTCTTCTTTCAGTTTTTGGCAGAAGGATATCCAGTTACGCCAGCAACATTTGTTAAAGAGACTGTCTTTTCACAAATTAACGGACTTTGGGCCTTTGTCAAATATCAGCTGCTCGCAGGTGGATGAATTTATGTCTGGATTCTCAATTCTGTTCCATTGGTCTATGTATCTATTGTTGTACCAGTACCAGGCTCTTTTGACTACCGTTGCGGTGTAATAGATTCTAAAATAAGGTAGTGTGAGGCCTCCCACTTTGTTGTTTTTCTGGAGTAATGCTTTACTTATCCAGGGCCACCTCCTTTTCCATATGAAGTTAGTGATTTGTTTCTTCATCTCACTAAAAAATGCCAGCGGTATTTGGATCGGGATTGCATTGTATTCAGATCACTTTGGGTAGAATTGACATTTTCACAATGGTGAGTCTACCTATCCATGAGCAAGGTATGTTTTTCCACTTACACAGGTCTCTTTTGGTTTCCTGCAGTAGTGTCTTGTTTTCATTATACAGGTCTTTTACATCTCTGGTTAGATTTCATTCCTAAGTATTTTATCTTCTCGGTGGTTATTGTAAATGGTATTGATTCGGTGATTTCCTCTTCGAGGTTCTCTTCGCTGGTGTAAAGAAATTCAACGGTTTTTGTATGTTTATCTTCTATCCTGAAACTTTGCTGAAATCTTCTATTAGTTCCAGTAGTTTTTTGTGCATTCTTTGGGGCTTAATGTGTCTAAGATCATATCATCTGTGAACAGAGATACTTTGACTTCTTTCCTACCAATTTGGATGCTCTTTCTTTTTTCTAGCCTAACTGCTCTGGCTACAACCTCCAGCACAATGTTGAATAAGAGTGGTGATAAAGGGTATCCTTGTCTGTTTCCCATTCTCAAGGGGAATGCTTTCAATGTCTCTCTATTTAGGATGATGTTGGCTTTGGCTTTGTATAGATACTCTTAATTACGCTGAGGAATTTCCCTTCTATTCTTATGAATGGGTTTTTGACTTTGTGAAACACCTTTTCTGCATCTGTTGATGAGACCATGTGGTTCTTGTCTATTTTTTTTTTATGTGATGGGTTACATTGATGGTTTTTCTAATGTTCAACCGTCCCTGCATACCTGGTATAAATCCCACTTGATCATGGTGAATTATTTTTTTGATATTTTGCTGAATTCTATTCACTACAATTTTGTTGAGAATATTTGCATCAATGTTCACAAGGCATATTGGTCTGTAATTTTCTTTTTTTTGTGGTGTCTTTACCTGGTTTTGGTATCAGGGTTATGCTGGCTTCACAGAATGAGTTTGGGAGTATTCTATCCTTTTCTATGCTCTGAAATACTTTTAGTAGTAGTGGTGTTAACTCTTCTCTGAAAGTTTGGTAGAATTCTCCAGTGAAGCCATCTGGGCCAGGGCTTTTTTCTGGTTGGGAGTTTAATTACCTTTCCAATCTCTTCTTTAGTTATGGATTTATTTAGTTGTTCTATTTCTCTTTGTGTTTGTTTAGGTAGGTAGTGAGTTTCTAGAAATTTGTCCATTTCTAGAATTTGTTAAGAGTACAATTTTTCATTGTATTCCATTACGATTCTTTTAATTTCAATTGGGTCTGTTGTGATATCACCCATCTCATTTCTTATACAGGTTATCTGCCTCCTCTCCTGTTTTTCTTCTGTCAGTTTGGCCAATGGTTTATCAATTTTGTTGATCTTTTCAAAGAACCAGCTATTAGTCTTCTTAGCTCTTTCAATTATTTTTCCATTCTCTATTTCATTTAATTCTGCTATAATTCTTATGATTTCCTTTCTTCTGCCGCCTGAGGGCTTCTTTTGCTACTCTCTTTCTACTTGTTCCAGTTGTAGGATTAATGTTTTGATTATGGCCCTTTCTTCTTTTTGGATTTGTACATTTATTCCTATAAACTGACCTCTGAGCACTGCTTTTGCTGTGTCACAAAGGTTCTGGTAGGATGTGTTTTCATTCTTGTTTGATTCTATGAATGTATTACATCTTTAATTTCTTCTATAATCCAGTAGTTTTTGAGCAAGGTGTAGTTGTTTCCACGTGTTTGATTTTTTTTTCTTTGCTTTTTCTATTGTTGATTTCTACTTTTATGACTTTATGGTCAGAAAAGATGCTTTGTAATATTTCGATGCTTTGGATTTTGTTAAGGCTTGCTTTATGGCCTGTTATGTGATCTCTTCTGGAGAATGTTCCATGTGCATTGGAAAAGAAAGTATACTTGGCTGTCATTGGGTGCAGTGTTTGGTATACGTCTGAGATCAAGTTCGTTGATTGTAGCATTTAACTCTTCCGTGTCTTTGTTGAGCTTCTTTCTGGAAGTTCTGTTCTTCACTGAAAGTGGGGTGTTCAAGTGTCCTACTACTATTGTGGAGCTATCTCTCTTTTCAGTGCTGTTAGAGTTTATGTATTTTGGATCTTTGTCATTGGGTGCATAAATATTTATTACAGTTATGTACTCCTGGTGTACTGACCGTTAATCATTATATAGTATCCTTCCTTACCCTTTGTGGTGGAATTTACTTTAAAGTCTATTTTGTCAGAGATTAGTATTGCCACTCCTGCTCTTATTTGAGTGTTGTTTGCTTGATATATTTTTTCCATGCTTTGAGTTTTAGTTTGTATGTGTCTTTGAGTCTAAGGTGCTTCTCCTGTAAGCAACATATAGATGGATCGTATTTTTTATCCAGTCTGCCACCCTCTCTTTATTGGTGCATTTAGTCCATTTACATTCAGCGTAATTATTGATAGGTAGTTTAGTGCTGTCATTTTGATGTCTTTTTTGGTGTGCTGTTCAGTTTCTTTGTTCTCCTTAATTTTCTGAGCTGAGTTGTTTTTACGTATTTTCTTTTCCTTTTTCATTGCTATTGATTTTGTGTTTGCTGAGTCTATATTTTTCTAGTTTTTTATTTTGACTTGTAGGATTGTTAGTTTCCTTTGTGGTTACCTTAATATTTACCCATAGTTTTTTAAGTTTATACCTTTATTTCTTTATATCACCTTGACTTCCTCTCCATATGAAAAATCTATGTCTACATTTCTTCAGTCCCTCTTCTTCATTTTAGTGTTGCCATCTTTTACATATTGACACCTGTTTCCCTATTTTCAGTGTTTTAGCTTTGACTTCTTTTTGTGACTTCCCTATCTGAGTTGATATCTGGTTGCTCTGTCCTGTGTTCTAGTCTTGGGTTGTTATCTGATGTTACTGATTTTCTAACTGGAGGACACCCTTTGGTATTTCTTGTAATTTTGGTTGAGTTTTTTGCAAATTCCTGAAACTTCTGTTCATCTGGAAATACCCTAATTTCACCATTATATTTGAGAGAGAGTTTTTCTGGATACACAAATTCTTGGCTGGCAGTTTTCTTCCTTCAAGGATTTATATGTCATCCCATTGCCTTTTTGCCTGCATGGTTTCTGCTGGGTAGTCTGAGCTTATTCTTATTGACTCTCCTTTATAGAGCACTTTTCATTTATCCCTAGCCACTCTTAAAATCTCTTTTTATGTTTGATTTTGGCAAGTTTGATTATAATACATCTTTGTGACTTTCTTCTGCGCTCTACCTTATGTTGGGTTTGAGGAGCATCCTGGATATCTTGTCATCTATCACAATATCAGGGAACTTTTCTGCCAAGAAAACTTCAACAATTCCCTCTGTATTCTCTGTTATCCCTGCCGCTCTGGTACTCCAATCACTCATAGGGTACTCTTGATAGAGTCTCACACAATTCTTAGGATTTCTTCTTTTTTTGAAATCCTTTTATCTGATTTTTCCTCGAATAAGTTGGTGTCAAGTGCTTTATCTTCTATCTCACTAATTCTCACTTCCATTGTCTCAATTCTGCTCCTATGACCTTCCATTGAGTTGTCTATTTCTGAAATTTTATTGTTAATCTTCTGTATTTCTGTCTCTCTATGGATTCCTGCAACCTGTTAAATTTGTCATTATGCTTTTCTCTAATCTTTTTAATTTCCTGTTGCATGTTCTGCATTTTGATTAATTTCCTTCCTAACTTCTTGAAGAGTTCTGTAAGAGTTGTATTCTGCCTCTGGTTAATTCCAAAAAATTTTCCTCCTCTGGAAAATTTCTAGATTATTTTGGGAGTTTGCTGAAGCTGTCATGGATTGCCTCTTTATGTGATTTGATATTGACTGTTATCTTCAAGCTATCAATTTATTATATTTATGTTTGCTTTCTGTGTCCTAGCTTCTTGTTTTGATATGCCCTAATAGGCTGGTCGTATGAGCTAGTTTATTGACACCTTTGAAGCTCTAATGTCCTGTCACCAGGTGGTCAGATGTGTTACTAGGTATGTGAGCTCAGGACTCCACCCGCTCCTGTATGGATTCAGCTCAGGTGCCCAGGTAGATAGCCACTAAGTGCGTGATATAGGTTCTCACAGTCCTAGAGACATGGGTAATTGGTGTAGGCATGGGCATCTGACTGCAGCAGGAGGACACACTGAGCAAGGCAGGGGGCTGACGACTACTCCCGTGTCCAGGAGGAAGGCGTATCCCTGTTCCCTACAGCCTGTAGGTGGGTGGGTTCTGCAGCCAGACTATGAGCACCTAATGCTGTTGGCTCTATGGACTGAGCAGCAACTCTTATTCATGGGCCCCTATCACAGGTGGCTAGGTGGCATGGGTGGAGCCACCAGTCCTCAGGCCCCTGATGTGGGTAGGTGAAGACCTTGCTTAATGGGCAAAGCAATGTCAAATGTCACAAACCTGCCCTTTCACAGCTGAAACCGTTGAAGTTAGACTTCAGGTATATACCCTCCTGTACTATGGTAATGGGGGCCTGCGCTGTTGAAATGGGCCTACACAAGTCTATGCAAGGGGAAAGGCACTCAAAGTCCATGGATCTCTCATGCCTGTGCCTAAGCAAAGGAGCTGTGCCTACCCTGGCTTTCTGGCTTAGGGGAGCCGGCAGTTTTTTTTAACCGTTTGTTAATTTTTTCACTGTCCAGGGTCAGGAGAATGACTCCGTGCATGTGACAGATCCTACTTCCAGCCCAGGGGAGTTGGCAATTGCTGATGCCGGTTGGGACCCAGTGCAGAGCAGGGAGAGGGGAGATAAATGAGAACTTTTTCCCTAAGGAGGGTGTTTTTTGATCTGGGTGATAGATCGGACACAATTACTTATCTTTCACCAGACGAGAGCTTCTTCACACTGGTTCTGGGTGGCCGTGTAGACTCTCTGGTGCTGGGTCTCTCCTAGTGTGGAGACAGCTGCTTGCCTGCTCACTGCTCACCCCCGATCTGCTCAGGCCTGAAGGGCTCAGGCTCTTGCCAGGTCAGGACTGGCAACTCCTTGCTGCTTCTGAACTGTTTCTCCCTCCCCCGCCACTCAGTTCGGTTCCTCAACTCTGCCTTTGAGGTTCAGGGTTCCCAGACTGCCACATATAATTGATTCACTTGTTTTTTGGGTCCTTGCTGTAAGAGGGTCCACTGGAAGCATCTGACTACTCCGCCATCTTGGCCCCACCTCCCTAATACATAGATTTTTACTTTCATGGGGAAGCCACTAGAGTCTAAGCAGTAAAAAACACCTCTTACACTGGCCAATATCTACCAATTCTTGAACCCAAATCTTACAAGGTGCTAAGTACAATATATTTATACACTAAAGGAGTAAGAAAAATGAAGCAAAGCTTACCTGAGTCCAGGTTTCTGAAGGTTTCTATCATCACATCTCTGTAGAGTTTCCTCTGAGAAAAATCCAGCAAAGCCCACTCTTCCCAGGTAAAGTCCATGGCCACATCCTCAAAGACCACTGAGTTCTAAAAGATCACATATATTCTGAATCAGAAATGCACCATCTTTCCCAATGTGTGAAAAAGGATGGGTGAGGCTGAAACTCCTGGAGAACTGAGATTTCATAAGGAGGTCACACAAGTTTCTGTGTTCTACTGTAGACTTTGCCGATCAGCCCCATCCCTTTACTGTCTACATTTACCTCCTGGCTTCTAGCATTCTGCATCATAGATTTAAGAATATTTGTAACACACTAAACTTCTCTCTCCAGTTTTGACTATAACCAATTCGTCTTATTCCTCTTTGTATTTATGGTTCAGAACAGCCAGAACACCTATCAGAAATAAAACAAATCTTTTATGAATAAAAGACTTATTTCCACAATCAGATCATCATTTCTTTGTGGAAAAATATAATTTCACTTCCTTCGATAAGACCCAGCAGGACAAACAATAAAACATAAAGCACTAGTGAAAGGAGGATGAGTTATTAATCACTGGAAAATACCAAGGGTCTGGCAGCTTTTCCCACTGACTGAAGAGAAAGCAAGCATCAGAACGAGACTCAGATGTGGCAGAGATTTTGGAATTAACAGACTGGAAATTTAAAACAGCTAACAACATGATTCATATAAAAAGGCTTCCAATGTGAAAAGTAAACTACATGCAAGAACAGATGCGTAACGTGAGCAGAGATGGAAACTCTTTAAGAAAAATCAACAGGAAATCCTAGAAATCAAAAACACTAACAGAAGTGAAGAATGTCTTTAAAGGAGTCAGCAATAGTTTAGTCATAGCCAAGGAAAAATCAGTGACCTTTAAGATAGGCCAAATAGAAACATGCAAAACTGAAATATGAAGAAAAAAGAAAAGAATATTAAAGAACTGTGAACCAGAACATGTAACATATGCACAATGAGAATACCAGAAGAGAACTATTTGAATGATGGTTGAGAATTTTACAAAATTAATGACAGACCCCAAACCACAGACCCAGAAGTTTACAGAACCACAGTTGCTATAAACTTTTGGCTGGTTCTAAAGTTGGTTCTGCCATTTTCTGCTTGTTTTTTTTTTTCTTTTTGGTGTTTTCTGGCAGATAAAGCATGTCTAACCTCTATCCCTTTTCTTTCTTCTTTTTAGTTCTAATATTTCTGCCTTTATATATAACATGGATTTCTTATAAACCAAATATCTTCTATGTTTTAATTGGATAGTGATCTGTGACATATAGTTGCATTAACATTGACCTTATTTATCCTTCATTTCTTTTTTGTGTTCCACTCTTTTCCACCTCCTCCTGTTTTAACTGAGTATTTTATGTGATTTCATTTTCTCTCCACATTTAGCATATGTGAACACAAAGAAGGCCTGGTGGCCCAGTGGTTAACTGCTTAGCTGTAACCAAAAGAAATGTCAGCAGTTCAAACCCACCAGCTGCTCTGTCAGAGAAAGATGTGGCTGCCTGCTTCCATAAAGATTATAGCCTTGGAAACATTATGGGGCACTTCTACCCTGTCCTACAGGGTGGCTATGAGTCCGAATCATCTTGACAGCACAAAACAACAACATGCAAACAAAGAGTTAAGAAAAAGGTGACTTCAGAATGCTAGGAAAGCTTTGTGGAATGTTTTACTTGCCCATGCCTCAACTGCTCACTGGATAGGTAGGAGACTTATAGTGATAGCAGCCCGCAGTCCCAGAGATGGCTAGAAAGAGTGAAATGAAAACACGGACAAAGAACTAAAGGAAAACAATGTATTAACAAAACGAGGAGTCCCTGGATGGCAAAAAGGTTAAGCACTCAACTACTAACTGAAAGGTTGGCAGAAAATAAGAGGATTTGAACAACAGTGTAAAACAATCAGATTTCACAGCCATATATAGAACACTCTACCCAACAACAGTAGCATATACATTTTTCTCTAGTGTACCTGGATCATTCTCCAAGACAAAATGTGTTAGGGCAAAAAACAATTCTCAATATATTAAAAAAAATTGAAATAATAAATTATATTTTCTCTGACCATAATGCAATGAAACTAAAAAATCAATGACAGAAGAAATTTCACGAACATGTGGAAATTAAACACGCTATTAAATAATTAATGGGTGATAAGAGAAATCACAAAAGAAATCAGAAAATACTTACAAATAAAAGTAAACTTTTCCAAAACTTAGGTAATGAAGACAGTGCTCAAAGGGAAATTTATAGCATTAAATACCAGCGTTATGGATTGAATCGTGTCCCCCAAGCATGTGTGTCAACTTGGGTAGGCCATGATTCCCAGTACTGTGATTGTCCACCATTTTGTCATCTGATGTGATTTTCAAATGTGTTGTAAATCCTACCTGTACGATGTTAATGAAGCTGGATTGGAAGCACTTATGTTACTGAGGCAGAACTCAATCTACAAGATTAGAATGTATGCTGAGTGAATCTCTTTTGAGATACAGAAAGAAGTGAGCAGACAGGGAAAACTTATGCCACCAAGAATGAAGAACTAGGAGGGGAACATGTCCTTTGGACCTGAGTCCCTGTGTTGAGAAGCTCCTGGACCAGGGGAAGACTGATGACAAGGACCTTCCTCCAGAGCGAACAGAGACAGAAAGCCTTCCCCTAGAGCTGGCACCCTGATTTTGGACTTCCAGCATCCTGTACTGTGAGAGAATAAATTTTTCTTTGTTAAAGCCAACCACTCGTGGTACTTCTGTTACAGCAGCACTAGATAACTAAGACAACTTACATTACAAAACAAAAAGAGTTCTCAACTCAAAAACCTTACACCTTGAACAAACAGAAAAAGAGGAGTACACTAAGCCCAAAGCTACAAGAACAGAAATAATAAAGACTGCAATATGTTTTTGTTGTTGCTAGGTGCCGTCAAGTTGGTTCTGACGCATAGCAACTCTATGTACAACAGAATGAAACACTGCCTTGTCCTTCAACATCCTCACACTCGTTATGTTTGAGCCTATTGTTGCAGCCACTGTGTCAATCAATCTCATGGAAGGTCTTCCTCTTCTTCGATGACCCTTTACTTTACCAAGCATGATGTCCTTTTCCAGGCGCTGATCCCTCCTGATAACATGTCCAAAATATGTGAGACGTCTCACCATCCTTCCTTGTAAGGGGCATTCTGGTTGTTCTCCCAAGACAGATTTGTTCATTCTTTTGGCAGTCCATGGTACATTCAATATTCTTCACCAACACCACGGCTTGGGTCAGGCGCACCTTAGTGTTCAAGGTGACATCTTTGCTTTTCAACACATTAAAGAAGTCTTTTGCAGATTTGCCTACCATAATGCGTCACTTGATTTCTTGACTGCTGCTTCCATGGGTGTTGATTGTGGATCCAAGTAAAATGAAATCCCGGACAACTTCAATCTTTTCTCCGTTTATCATGATATTGCTTATTAGCCCAGTCGTGAGGATTTTTGTTTTCTTTATGCACCATGACGTGACCAAGTAGGGTTTATTACAGAATGCAAGGATAGCTAAACGTTAGAAATCATTGTAAGACACCACATCAATAACATGAAGAGAAAAACCACATGAACATCTCACTTGATGAAGAGAAAGTATTTCACAAAATCCAATATCCTTTGATGATAAAAACACTCAACATACTGGGAATCAAATGGAAATTCCATAACATGATACTAAGAGTTCATGAAAAACCCACAGCTAGCATCCTTTTCCATGGTGAAAAAATGAAAGCTTTCCCCTTAATATTAAGAGCAAGACACGGATGCCTGCTTTCACCACTGCTATTCAACACTGTACTGGACATCACAGCCAGAAAAATTAGGAGAAAAAAATAAGGAAATGCACATCTGACAGGAAAGAAAACGATCTCTATTTACAGATGACATAATCATATAGACAGAAAATTCTCCCAAAACAATCTACAAGAAAGTTACTAGACCTAAAAAGGATTTCAACAAATATGCAGGGCACAATATTAACACAAGAAAATCAGTTGTGTTTCTGTACATTAACAAACTGAAATGAAAATTTAAAACAATTCCATTTATAACAACGTATAAAAGAATAAATTATCTAGGAATAAATTTAACAGAGAAGATGAAAGACTTGTACACTGAAAACTAGAAAATACTAAAAAAAAAAAAAAAAAAACCCCACTGAGGGGGAAGTGTGCAGTTTGACTGAGGTAAATGATATCGCTAGACATATAGTTAAGAAAAAAGGACCTTTTGGTAATTGCTATGACATATATAATTTTACAACAAAAGCAATAACAAAAGATATATGTGAAAGTATATATGTATATATGTAGATATATGTGTACTGATGTTAGGTGCTGTCAAGTAGGTTCTGACTCATAGCTACACTAAGTTACCACAGAACAAAACACTGCCCAGTCCTGCGCCATGCTCATAATCATAGTTGTGCTTGAGCCCACTGTTGCAGCCACTGTGTCAATCCACCTCATTGAGGATCTTCTTCTTCACTGATGCTGTACTTTACCAAGCTACATGTGTATAGGTATGTATGTGAGTATACATATACGCATATATGTGTATATATGCACATATATTCATATATATACTTCTAGGGATCAGTGTTACAGATACCGGTTTCCTCGCTATCTAAAAGAGCGTTTCCATGAAATCTATCATAAACTGAAATGGCACGAAGTGAAAAAGCAATTACCATTAATTTGTACGGGAAAAATTCTTGAGTGTTCACAGACCCAAAAAACCTACCGAATTATACCAAATAACACTAACATAGTAAAAGCAGGAATGATATAATACACAGTCTATATAAAGTAGAAATAATGTATGTACACTCATCAATCCAGTAAAGGAATAGACTTTCCATTTTATCTATTATTGAATACCAACCAAAAGAGACTACTTTGCTGCTAGTACAACCAACAGCAACTCTGGCAGCTTTCCAGATTCTTTCTCTCTGTGTGTAAGCAGTACAAATGATGGACGCAGGCAAGTTCAATATAACCACAACGTGTTTATTTCATTTACTACAACTGAAATACTTAATTATGCCTAGTTTTACGAGAAGCGTAACACCCTTAGGAGCTCTTTTAGGCTTTTCTGATATCTTAGGACACATCTTGCTAACCGATGCAAAAGATAAATCGAGATACAGCATAGATGCTCACAGACACAGTTCAAAACTATGGTGACCTGATGTTGAGTGTAGTCTCCGGGGAAGGAGCCTGGCGATGCCACCCTTGCTGCTCAGGATGTACACTGCCTCTTTAACGGCTCACTGCAAAACAAACACCAAATACTATTTTTGCTTTTTCCCTTTTCTTGTAAAAGCAAAATACCTTTTCCGATTTCTTTCGGTTAGTGAAACAGGTACTAATACAGATCTTTTGCAAAAGCGAACTCGTGCAAAGTGAACTTTCAAAAAGCGGGAGATACTTGTACATCTTAGACATAAACAACCCAAACCAAAACCAAACATGTTCTTGTCAAGTTGATTCCAACTCATAGTGAACAAACACCTCATGAAATTGGTTTCCTGGGTTTGAAAGCTTAGGACCACAGTCTCATGGGACAAGTCAACCAGCATAATACAGTTCATAAAGCTTATGTTGTACATCCTAGTTTGTGAGTAGTGTCTGGTATCTTAAAAGCTTGCAAGTGGCGATCTAAGATACAACTATTAGTATCTACCATCTGGAGCAAAAGAGTAAGAAGGAAATCAAATTCTCAAAGAAGAAATTAGTTTACAGGACTAACAGTCTACATGAACCATGGCCTCATCAACCCTGAGACTGGAAGAAGCAGATGGTGCCTGGCTACCATTATTGACCATTTTGATCGGGGCCACAGTAGATGAATTCTAATAGGATGGGGGAAAAATGTCGAACGGTGCCTCAAATTCTTAAAAAATCCAGACTTACTATACCAGTTGACATTGGAGGATTGCCTAAGACTACTGCCATGAGATACTCTTTACCCTTGGAACAAAATGAGCTTGAGGTCACCTTTTAGCTAAACAACAGGTTAGCTCATAAAATAAAGAATATCACCCATGAGTACTGTGCTGCTTTAAAAAATGATCTATATGAGACCAGTCAACAATCACTTTAAAACAAAGATGAGAAGGTAAACGAGCAGAGAAACTAGATTAACGGTAACAAAACAAACAGCAGAAATAATGAGAAACGTTCATGCACTGTAAAAATATAGCCCATGTCACTGAGCAATTTGTGTAAAACTTCATCAAAAACAATAAAGTATTATTAAAAATAAATAATGAAAACCTAAATAAATTCAAAGACATTCTGTCTTCATAGATTGGAAGACTTAATATTGTTAAGATGTCAGTACTACTCCAAACGGTATACAGTTTCAAGGCAAACTCCATCAAAATACCACTGGACTTTTGCAAAAACAGATTAGACGACCCTCAAATTATATAAGATTGCAAAGTTTCCCTAACAGCTAAAACAATCCTGAAAAAGAATAAAGTGAAAGGATTCATAGTTCCTGACTTCAAAACTTACTACAAAGCTAAACTAATAAAACAGTGTTACACTGCTATAAGGCTATACGTGCAAACTAATGCAACAGGACTGGCGGTTCATAAATAAACATAATCTAGAACCATTAACTTTCAGTAAGGGTACCAACACTATTGAACGGGGAAAGAATAGTCTCCTCAACAAAGGTGCTGAGACAACTGGACTTCCACATGCAAAAGAATGAAGCTGAACACTACCTCACATCATATGCAAAAAATAAAAGCAACCAGTTGCAGTCAAGCCAATTCCAACTCATAGCAACTTCATGTGTGTCAGAGTAGAAGTGTGCTCCATAGGGTTTTCAGTAGCTATGCTCTTTCGGAATTAGACTGCCTAGACTTTCTTCTGAGGTGCTCCTGGGTGGATTCCAATGGCCAACCTTTTGAATAGTCGCTGACCACTTGACCATCTGCACCACCCAGGAACTTCACCATATACAAAAATTACCTCAAAATACATCAATGAGGGGGCGGGGCCAATACGTCAGAGTAGGCAGATGTTTCCAGTGGAGCTTCTTACGACAAAGACCCAAAAAAGCAAGTGATTCAATTATATATGACAATCTGGGAGCCCTGAACATCAAACGCGAAGTTGAGGAACCGGACTGAGTGGCAGGGGGAGGGAGAGATGGTTCGCAAGCAGCAAGGAGGTGCCAGACCTGACCCGGGGAGAGCTTGAGCCCTTCAGGCTGGATCAGCTCGGGAGTGAACGGTGAGGCAGGCAAGAGGCGATGCTTGGGAGGCATATTCCGCACAGGGACAGACCTAGCTGCTGAGAGTCTACAGGGCCACGCAGAATCAGTGAGAAGCAGCCCTTGGTGAAAGAAAAGTATTTGCGTCCAGCCGACCGTGCGGATCAAAAACACCCCCCTTAGGGGAAAAGACTCCCATTTACCTCCCCACTCCCTGCTCTGCACTGGGTCCCAACAGGCTTCAGCAACTGCCAAGTCCCCTGGGCCGGAAGTAGGATCTGTCACACGCCCGGAGCCATTCTCCCGGCCTTGGACAGTGAACAAATTAACAAATTCAACTTCCGGCTCTCCTAAGCCAGGAACTCAGGGTAGGCACAGCTCCTTTGCCTAGACACAGACATAAGGGATCAACGGACTTAGAGTGCCTTTCCCCCTGCATAGACTTGTGTGGGCCAATTTCAACAGCGTAGGCCCTCATTACTGCAGTACAACAGGGTATATACCAGAAGTATAACTTCAACTGTTTCAGCTATGAAATGGCAGGTTTGTGACACTTGACACTGCTCTGCCCATTAAGCAAGGTCTTCACCTACCCACATCAGGGACCTGAGGACTGGTGGCTCCACACACCACCAAGCCATCTGCAATAGGGGCCCAAGAATAACAGGTGACCCCCAGTCCTTACAGCCAACAGCACTAGGTGCTCATAGTCTGGCTGCAAAACCCACCCACCTACGCTCTCTAAGGAACAGGGACATGCCTTCCTCCTGTACACTCAGGGGTGACCATCAGCCCCCTGCCTTGCTCAGAGTGTGTCAACCTGCTGCAGCCAGATGCCTGTGCCTACACCAATCATCAATACCTGTCTAGGACTGTAGGTGAGAGCCTGCACTACACACTTGGTGGCTATCTACCTTGGCAACTGAGCTGAATCCATACTGGAGGAGTGGGCAGACTCCTGAGCTCACATACCTAGTAACAGATCTAACCACTTGGTGACAAGACATTAGAACTTCAAAGGTGCCTATAATCAAACTAGCTCACATGAGTAGCCTATTTGGGTATATCAAAACAAAACAAGAAGCTCGCACACAGTAAACAAAACTAAAATAAACAATTTATTGATGGCTCAGAGACAACAGGCAATATCAGATCATGTAAACAGGCAGTCCATGATGGAGTCAGCAAGCTCCCGAAAAAAAAGAAATCAAAAAATTTTCCAGAGGAGAAAAATTTCTTGGAATTACCAGAGGCAGAATACAAAAGATTAACATACAGAACTCTTCAAGAAATTAGGAACAAAATTAAGAAAAACACAGGACACACATGAAAAAGTTTACACACAAAATGTAACAATCTTTGTTGGTTACAAGGAATGGAAAAGAGAAACACTAAATAGACAATAGATGACTGGTAACTTTGGTGAAGGGTAAGACAATACACAATACTGGGGAAGCCAGAACAACTTGTACAAGGAAAGGTCACGGAAGCGCCATAGACACATCCAAACTCCCTGAGGGACCGAATTACTGAGTGGAGGGCTGTGGGGACCATGGTCTCGGGGAACATCTAGCTCAATTGGTATAGCACAGTTTATAAAGACAGTGTTCTACATTCTACCTTGGTGAGTAGCGTCTGGGGTATTAAAAGCCTGTGAGCAGCCATCTAAGATACTCCAGAGCTCTCACCCCTTCGGGAGCTAGGGAGAATGAAGAGAACAGGATACAAGGAAAAGATTAGTCCAAAGGACTAATGGACCACAGCTACCAAGGCCTCCACCAGACTGAGTCCAGTACAGC
>NW_004443993.1:4698372-4701296 GCF_000243295.1 Trichechus manatus latirostris
TGAAGTCACTCCTGAGGTTCACTATTCAACAGGGGATTGGAAAGCCCCATAAAACAAAACGGGACTAATGAGGAAAAGCAGTCCAGGGACAAGGACAAGGCAGAAGGGGACATGAAAGCTGGTGACAGGAAACCCAAAATTGAGTAAGGACAGCGTTGACATGTAGTGGGGTTGTTAACCACTGTCACAGGGCAGTATGTGTACTGTTTAATGAGGAACTATTTTGTTGTAATCTATTTTGAATGTACTCTACGTCACTGAATTTTATCTATAGAAATTTTTAAAATGGTGTTTATCTTTGGCTACGTATATTTTCACCAAAAAAAAAAAAAAAATTCTTCAAGGTTGAGAAGGGAAGAGTATAGACATGTCTTGGGATTGTTAACAAATGTCATAAAACAATATGTGTACTGACTGTTTAATGACAAACTATTCTGCAAACCTTCACCTAAAGTACAGTAAAAAAAATTTTTAAATGTTTCAGGATACAAGATAAACATACAAAAATCAGTTGGATTTCTCTACATCAACAAAGAGAACCTCGAAGAGAAAATCACCAAATCAGTACCATTTACAATAGACCCCAAGAAGATAAAATACTAAGGAATAAATCTAACCAGAAATGTAAAAGACCTACATGATGAAAACTACAAAACACTACCGCGAGAAACCAAAAGAGACCTGCGTAAGTTGAAGACCATACCTTGCTCATAGATAGGAAGACTCAACATTGTGAAAATGTCAATTCTACCTAAAGCGATCTACACGTACAATGCAATCCCAATCCAAATTCCAACAGCATTTTTTAATGAGATGGAGAAATAAATCACTAACTTCATATGGAAAAGGAAGAGGCCATGGATAAGTAAAGCATTACTCAAGAAGAAGAGCAGAACAAAGTGGGAGGCCTCATACTACCTGATTTTAGAACCTATTATACTGCCACAGTAGTCAAAACAGCCTGGTACTGGTACAACAAATACAAAGACCAATGGAACAGAATTGAGAATCCAGACATAAATTCATCCACCTGTGAGCAGCTGATATTTGACAAAGGCCCAAAGTCTGCTAATTCGGGAGAAGACAGTCTCTTTAACAAATGGTGCTGGCATAACTAGATATCCATCTGAAAAGACTGCAACAAGACCCATACCTCATATCATGTACAAAAGCTAACTCAAAATGGGTGAAAGACAAATATAAAATATAAAAATGATAAAGATTATGGAAAAAAAATAGGGACAATGCTTTGAGCCCTAACACATGGCATAAACACAATATGAACCACAAGTAACAATGCACAAGCACCACAAGAGAGACTAGATAACTGGGAGCTCCTAAAAATCAAACACTTAAGCTCATCAAAAGACTTCACGAAAAGAGTAAAAAGACAACCTACAGGCTGGGAAAAAATTTTTGGCTATGACAAATCTGATCAGCAACTAATCTCTAAAATCTACAAGATACTGCAAAACCTCAACAACAACAACAAAAAAAACCCCAATTAAAAAATGGTCAAAGGATATGAACAGGCACTTCACCAAAGATATTCAGGTGGCTAACAGACACATGAAGAAATACTCACGATCATTAGCCATTAGAGAAATGCAGATCAAAACTACAATGAGATATCATCTCATCCCAACAAGGCTAGCATTAATCCAAAAAACACAAAATCATAAATGCTGAAGAGGTTGTGGAGAGACTGGAATACTTATACACTGTTGGTGGGAATGTAAAATGACAGTATATATAGAAAACCAAAAAGACTTCACAAGAAAACTACTAGAACTAATAGAAAGATTCAGGAGAATAGCAGGATACAAGAGAAACATACAAACATAGGTTGGATTCCTATACACCAATAAACAGAATGATGAAATCTAAATCAGGAAAAATACAATTTATAATAGCCCCTAAAAAAATAAAATACTTACGAATAAATCGAACCAGGGATGTGAAAAACCTATACAAGGAAAACTACAAAACCCTACTGCAAGAAACCAAATCTACATAAATGGAAAAACATACTATGCTCGTGGATAGATAGACTCAACATTGTGAAAATGACAATTCTACTCAAAGCAATTTACAAATATAATGCAATCCCGATCCAAATACCAACAACATTCTTTAAAGAGATGGAAAAAACTAATCAATAACCTTATATGGAAAGGGAAGAAGCTCCAGATAAGTAAAGCACTATTGAAGAAGAAAAATAGGTAGGAGGACTCACACCTGACCTCACAACCTACTATATAGCTATGGTAGTCAAAACAGCCTGGTACTGATACAATGACAGATACAGTGACCAATGAAACAGAACTGAGAACCAAGATGTAAATCCATCCACCTACAGTCACCTGATCTTCGACAAGGGCCCAAACTCCATCAAATGGGGAACAGTCTTTTTAACAAATGGTGCTGGTAAAACTGGATGCCCATTTGTAAAAAAATGAAACAGGACCCATACCTCACACCATATACGAAAACTAATTCAAAATGGATCAAATATAAAGCCAAAAACTATAAAGTTCATAAACGAAAACATACGATCAATGCTAGATGCCCTAATACACAGCATTAACAGGATACAAACCATAACCAACAACATACAAACTCCAGAACAGAAGGTAGATAACTGAGACCTTCTATAAGTTAAAAACTTATGCCCATCAAAAGACTTCACCAAAAGAGTAAAAAGAGAACCTACAGACTGGGAAAAAAATTTTGGCCACTGCAAATCCAACAAAGGTCTAATCTCTAATATCTACAGGAAAATCCAACATCTCTACAACAAATAGACAAATAACCCAATTAAAAAGTGGGCAAAGGAATTGAACAGGCACTTCACCAAAGAAGACATTCAAGAGGTCAACAGACACATGAGGAAATGCTCGTGATCACTAGCCATTAAAGAAATG
>NW_004443993.1:4701396-4711839 GCF_000243295.1 Trichechus manatus latirostris
AAAAGACTTCACAAGAAAACTACTAGAACTAATAGAAAGATTCAGGAGAATAGCAGGATACAAGAGAAACATACAAACATAGGTTGGATTCCTATACACCAATAAACAGAATGATGAAATCTAAATCAGGAAAAATACAATTTATAATAGCCCCTAAAAAAATAAAATACTTACGAATAAATCGAACCAGGGATGTGAAAAACCTATACAAGGAAAACTACAAAACCCTACTGCAAGAAACCAAATCTACATAAATGGAAAAACATACTATGCTCGTGGATAGATAGACTCAACATTGTGAAAATGACAATTCTACTCAAAGCAATTTACAAATATAATGCAATCCCGATCCAAATACCAACAACATTCTTTAAAGAGATGGAAAAAACTAATCAATAACCTTATATGGAAAGGGAAGAAGCTCCAGATAAGTAAAGCACTATTGAAGAAGAAAAATAGGTAGGAGGACTCACACCTGACCTCACAACCTACTATATAGCTATGGTAGTCAAAACAGCCTGGTACTGATACAATGACAGATACAGTGACCAATGAAACAGAACTGAGAACCAAGATGTAAATCCATCCACCTACAGTCACCTGATCTTCGACAAGGGCCCAAACTCCATCAAATGGGGAACAGTCTTTTTAACAAATGGTGCTGGTAAAACTGGATGCCCATTTGTAAAAAAATGAAACAGGACCCATACCTCACACCATATACGAAAACTAATTCAAAATGGATCAAATATAAAGCCAAAAACTATAAAGTTCATAAACGAAAACATACGATCAATGCTAGATGCCCTAATACACAGCATTAACAGGATACAAACCATAACCAACAACATACAAACTCCAGAACAGAAGGTAGATAACTGAGACCTTCTATAAGTTAAAAACTTATGCCCATCAAAAGACTTCACCAAAAGAGTAAAAAGAGAACCTACAGACTGGGAAAAAAATTTTGGCCACTGCAAATCCAACAAAGGTCTAATCTCTAATATCTACAGGAAAATCCAACATCTCTACAACAAATAGACAAATAACCCAATTAAAAAGTGGGCAAAGGAATTGAACAGGCACTTCACCAAAGAAGACATTCAAGAGGTCAACAGACACATGAGGAAATGCTCGTGATCACTAGCCATTAAAGAAATGCAAATCAAAACCACAATGAGATACCATCTCACCCCAGCATTACTGGCACGAAATCAAAAAACAGAAAATAACACATATTGGAGAGGCTGTGGTGAGATTGGAACTCTTATGCACTGCTGGTGGGAATGCAAAATGATACAACCATTTGGATAATGATATGGTGCTTCCTTAGAAAGCTAGAAATAGAAATACCATATGATCCAACAATCCCACTCCTAGGACTATATCCTAGAGAAGTGAGAGCCGTCACACGAATAGACATATGCACACCCATGTTCACTGTAGCATTGTTCACAACAGCAAAAAGATGGAAACAACCTAGACGCCCATCATGGGATGAATGGATAAACAAACTATGGGACATACACACAATGGAGTATTACGCAGCAATAAAGGACAATGATGAATCTGCAAAGCTTCTCATAACATGGATGAATCTGGACAGCATTATGCTGAGTGAAATAAATCAATCACAAAAGGACAAATATTGTATGAGACCACTAACGTAAAAACTCATGAAAAAGTTTAAACACAAAAAGAGATAATGTTTGATGGTTACAAAGGAGGGGAGGGGAGGTGGGAGGAACCCCAAATAGACAATAGATAAGTGCTAACTTTGGTGAAGTGTAAGACAGTACACGATACTCGGGAAGCCAGCACAACTTGTACAAGGAAAGGTCATGGAAGCTCCATAGACACATCCAATCTCCCTGAGGGACTGAATTGCTAGACGGAGGGCTGTGGGAACCATGGTCTCGGGGAACATTTAGCTCAATTGGCATAATATAACTTATAATGAAAATGTTCCACATTCTACCTTGGTGAGTAGCGTCTGGGGTCTTAAAAGCCTGTAAGTAGCCATCTAAGATACTCCACTGGTCTCACTCCTTCAGGAGCAAGGGAGAATGACTAATGGACCACAACTACCACAGCCTCCACCACACTGAGTCTGGCACAACTAGATGTAGCCTGGCTACCACCACTGACTGCTGTCAGGGATCACAACACGGGGTCCCAGACACAGCTGGAGAAAAATGTAGAATAAAATTCTAACTCACAAAAAAAAACCAGACTTACTGGCCTGACAGACTGGAGAAACCCCGAGAGTATGCCCCTGGACACCCTTTTAGCTCAGTAAGGAAATCACTCCTGAGGTTCAACCTTCAGCAAAAGATTAGACAGCCCCATAAAACAAAATGAGACTAATGGGGCACAACAGCCCAGGGACAAGGACTAGAAGGCAGTAAAGCTGGTAATAGAGAACCCAAGTTTGAGAAGGAAGAGTGTTAACATATCGTGGTGTTGTTAACCAATGGTATAAAACAACACGTGTACTGTTTAATGAGGAAATATTTGGTAAACCTTCATCTAAAGCACAACAAAAACAATTAAAAAAATAATTCTTACAACTGAATAATAAAAAGACAACCCATTTTAAAAATGAAAAAGTAACTTAGACATTTACTTAGAAAAGATATACAAATTGTCACAAAGCATGAGAAAAGATGCTCAGCCTCATTAGTCAGTAAGGAAATAGAAGTCAAAACCACAATGATACCACATCTCACCCACTAGAATGATTATTAAAAAAAAAACAAAATAGAAAATAAGAAGTATCATTGTAAATGTGGAGAAACTAGAACCCTCATCCATTGGTAATGGGAATGTAAAATGGTGCGTCCACTGAGGACCAAAAAGTTAAGCATTGACCTAGGGATGTGAAGGGAAGTGCCTAGGTGGTGCAAACGATTAAGATCTCAGCTAATAATCAAAAGGCTGGTGGTTAGAATCCACCTAGAAGAGCCTCAGAAGAAAAGCCTTGTGATCTACTTCCAAAAGGTAACAGCCACTGAAAACCTCATGGAGTGTATTTCTACTCTGAACCCACATGGCATCACCATGAGTTGGAATCGACTCAATGGCAACTGTTTTAACTGATTAGGGATGTAAAGGAGTTATCTAAAGGGATATCTGATAAAAGATTGTTCCAGAAAGAGAAAAGAGGTGAGAAGGTGAGAGTGTACCTTGCAAGTTGTAGGTATCAGCGCTTTGAACCGGAATGGAACCAAAAACAGAAACTAAAAAACAAACCCAAAATTTTCACCAGAGTGAAATCAAAACCTGAACAGAAAAAAACATCTTTTTCTGAACCCAAAAAGAAATAGAAAACTATTATTTTCTTTGCTCCACAATTTTCAGTTCGACAATAATTTTTAAGTTATAAGCAAGACCATTGGGCCATTTATGTTGGATTTGCATCTGGCGCCCATGTATGCCAAATGCTTTTTTGGCACATGGCTGGTAAGGGCAGAGCTCATGGCTTCAGCAGGGGACATAGCACAGTCACAGCTGTAGATGATGACTGCTGTTATGCGAGATGATTCACAGGCCAGTTCGGAGTTCGCTCTTTCTGCTCTGTGCTTGAGCTCTCTCACAGTAATGCAAACTGTGACTACTGAAGGTGTGATAAACGCCTGGTGATTGAGAACACTCATAGTCAGAAATCTGAAAGAGCTGCTTAAACTGCATCGAGTTCTGAGCAGAGTTTCATGTGAACAGAAATTTGTTAGGTGAGTGTAAACATTTTAAACATACATTATTCATATTTTTTAAGTGTGATATTTAAATTCAAGAAATAGAAAATAGCATATAAGTTTTTGACTATTCCATTCTTGTATTTAATCTCGATTTAAAGGTACTATCACACACTGTTTGTACTTACGTTTAAATTTGATATTTATCTCAAAAATTGATACTGATATTAATCTCAGCAACTATTAGGAAGAAAATTAATGTTTCTATCATGATACACCCTTATTTCACTGAAAACAATGGGATAGCATCACTGTGAAGTGAGATTTTTCTTCAAAAGGTGCTGGATAAATGTAGCAGAATGTTGTAATGTGGGACATTGAATGGAAGAAATTGGCAAACTCTGTGAATGTAAAATCGAAGTTATTGTTTTTTTTAATATACTGACGATATAAGGCTAAAATTATTTTAATATATTCTGGATCTAATTCATTTCTACAAATGTATTTGTGCATTCTATTCTCTTTATGTTATCAAAGTCTATGACTTGTTTTTTCTGTAATGTAATACAGTGGCTGTAAATATGCCCTAATGTTAATATGCTTTCTTTTCCCTTGAATTCAAGTATGGGATGGACCAAAGAATATCCAAGTGGAGAATTTTTCAAATATAAAAAGATTGAAAATAGAAGCACTTGTAAAATTTGAAACAGAGATATGGTTGGAGACCATGCAGCAAATTTAGAGAGAAATCTGAAGGGTCACCATATGGATGAATACAATGCAGTTCAAAGCAAGATGACAGAGAAGATTGAACAAAGTGTTAGAAGCGTTCCAAATAAGCAACAAAAAACATTAGAAGCTGTCCAGGCAAGGATCAGCCATGTGAAATTTGCCTCCAAAAATGGAGGGTGCCAAGAGTGAAGAAAGCGGCAGGCAACTCCAATGTGGCAGCAAAGGAGTATATCAGAAAGACTTACATACATATAATGCGAGTACTGAGGGGCCACAAGACCAAAGTAGTTCAAAGCACTCTGCAATAGGAGGGCCTAGATTTTATAGGGGTAGCGGACAATAGTAGCTACATGCCAGGGACTTACATAAGGATGACTTAGCAAACTGTAGTGAACTAGCAGACCACATGAGGGCACTCATGTTTGGCCTCGCAAAGCCTGTTTCTCCTTCAGTCCACCCCTCGAGGCCGGCTCTTACAATCTCACATATTTCGCCTCTTGTGCTGCAGTACGAGAAACTCGTCTCCGTGCTGGGTACAGATATAGAAGTTGGGTTGGCTTGGTGCTGTATGGTGCCTGCATATGTGCAAGAGACAGAGAAAGTTACTTTGTGCCTAGAACAGGGGGAAGGCTTTACTGATAAAGAGAAGGAACTGGGAGAAAGAAGGCAACCCAACTCCTTGGCTCCTTTTCAGACAATGCTCTAGGCCCAAGGCCTTTACTTAGGCAGCCTGGAAGTGGGGTGTAAAGGCAGACTATTCCCCTAATGGTACACCCCTCAGCTCCTATCATGGTACCAGAAAAAGAAGCAAAGCAGCGTCAAGTCCTGGTATGCCCATCACCCATTTTGTATATTGAGCTACATGTCTGTGATTTGGTGCATAACCCTGATGGATGTTATATCTGTACACCATTTGAGACAGAATCTAATAAGGGTTACCAGTAGGACTGTCCAAAGGAGGTTGATCAGGCCTGCCTGATGGAGAGATCCCAACCAGACATCCTTTTTGTTGTAAGGTGCCCTTGAGGAGGTTCCGAATCATAGCGACCCTATGTACAACAAAACAGTGCCCAGTCCTGCGCCATCCTCACAATCGTTATGCTTGAGCCCGCTGTTGCAGCCACTGTGTTAATCCATCTCATTGAGGCTCTTTCTCTTTTTCACTGACCCTCTGTTTTACCAAGCATGATGTCCTTCTCCAGGGACTGGCCCATCCTGATAACACTTCCAAAGTATGTGAAGTCTTGCCATCCTCACTTCTAAGGAGCATTCTGGCTGTACTTCTTCTAGGACAGTTTTGATCATTTTTCTGGCAGTACGTGGTATATTCAATATTCTTTGCCAACAGTATAACTCAAAGGCATCAAGTCTTCTTTGGTCCTCCTTACTCACTGTCCACCTTTCACATGTATATGAGACTACTGAAAATACCATGACCATGGCTTCTACTGCTCTCCTAGCTTGTTCTTCATACTTGTGAAAATGCATGTCTGCCCACAACTGGGCTATGCCCCTTGGTGTTTTCAGGGCATCCCTGTACTCTGGCCAAC
Organism: Trichechus manatus latirostris; assembly: GCF_000243295.1. Lineage (NCBI taxonomy): Eukaryota > Metazoa > Chordata > Mammalia > Sirenia > Trichechidae > Trichechus > Trichechus manatus. The sequence continues at coordinate 4,707,374 of NW_004443993.1, forward strand.
TGGGATTCTCCCTGAAGAAAGGTACACGAGCCAGATTTCCCCTCATAGAGGTCACGGCCAACCCAGATTTCCCCCGCAAAAAGGCATACAGGCCACACCTCTTCACTGGGAAGTTGCTGGCCAACCCAGGATTTCCCCCACAGATGCCTCACTCCTACCTGCCACTTCTTCAGTCTCCTGGCTGACTCAGTAATTGTTCAGGCATGGACCAGTAATATGAAATTTGCCTCCAAAAATGGAGGGTGCTGACAGACCGAAGAAAGAGGCAGGCAACTCCAGTGTGGCAGCAAAGGAGTATATTAGAGAGAATTACATACAAGGCGAGTCTTGGGTGGCTGCAAGACCCCACAGTGGGAGGGCAGAGGTTTTATAGGGGTAGCAGACAATAGTGGCTACATGCCAGGGACTTACATAAGGATGACTTAGCAAATTGTAGCGAACTAGCGGACTACATAAGTGTGCTCATGTTCAGCTCTGCAAAGCCTGTTTCCCTCTCAGACAAGTCTGCCGTTCAAGAACGCCCTTTAAAGTAAAATTATATAAACAATTATCGATATATGTGTTGGATTAGTTACTGTTTACAGATGTTCATTTGAGTTAACTGAATATTCAGGATCTTGTAAAATTTTAAATCCAATTATTGCTTTAACTGGTCAAAAATTTTCAATCAACTCAGATAATATTAGGGAAATGACAACTCACTTGTCCTTGAAACTTAGCTCCAAAATTAGTAGTAATCAGAAAAACAAGTATTTTTTTTTGAAAGTGGATGTTGGCAGTAGATTGGGTCAATTCTAGGAATTAACGCTCAGTTTGCACAGGATGAGACATCTGATGACACTGAGAATGAAAGAATTAAAATAAAGACACAAAGGTCTGTACTTAAAAAATACTGTATCAAATTTTAGAGAAGTACATTGATTTACAATAGATTTATTCTGTAACCATGGATAATGGCTCTAATATTATTAAATTTGTTGATTTGCTCAGAAATGATAGTGAAATCCAATGGCAAATGTTAGGGCAAAATGATAATTTTGAAGACTCTGACTTAGTGCATTCTGACTTGTAGAAATTAACCATCGCAGAGTGCAGTGAAACAAGGTTTATAAGAAAATATGGATCAGTATAAAGTGTGCTGCACACACACTTCAGTTACTTACTAAAAATGCAATAAAGGATGCTGAACTGGAATTTTTAGGAGAATGTCATGAACTTGTTCGAATACTTCGTATTCCAACACTGTCCAGCAAATTTTCAGAAAATAATTTAAGGAAACCTCTACTGGATTGCCCAACAATATGAAAGACTATATATACCATGTCAGAAATCTTACTAGGATGCAAAAATCTCTGCAATGTATTAACTGAGAATAATATGAAATATTACTTTTCTGAAAACAAATGGGCATGTCACATTAATTTTAGAAACTTTAAAACCTTTAAAGAAAGTCATGGTAAGACTGCAAAGTGAACTGTTAACCATGAGTGATATTTTTGGTATGTGGGTGGCAACTAAGCTAAAATAAAGAACTCTTAATAATATACTCAGAGCCCTGGTGGCGTAGTGGTTAACAGCTTGGCTGCTAACCAAAAGGCCGGCAGTTCAAATCCAACAGCTACTCCTTGGAAATCCTATGGGGCAGTTCTACTCCATCCTACAGGGTCGCTATGAGTCAGAACTGACTGGACGGCACCTAACAACAACAATAATACATTTGGAAACACACTGATTGAAAAATTCAGGAAACAACAAATGCTGACGAGGTTGTTGTGAGACTAGAACTCTCATACACTGCTGGTGGGAATGCAGAATGGTACAACCACTATGGGAAACAATATGGCTCTTCCTTAAAAAGCTACAAATAGAGATACCATACGATCCAGCAATTCCACTCCTAGAAATATATCCTAGAGAAATAAGAGCTGTCACATGAATAGACATATGCACACCCATATTCACTGCAGCATTATTTACAATAGCAAAAAAGACGGAAGTGACATCTGTTGACGAACATAGCATATACAAAAAATGTACAGCAAAGAATAAACACTATGAAAAGTTCAACACTTTCCCAGAAAAGCAGGTGAAAAACAAGGATATCTGTTATTCAATTCCTATTCAACCGTATCCTATAAATTTTAACCAGTACCAAAAAACCCACACGAAACCCACTGCCATCAAATCAATCCCAACTCATAGCAACCCTATTAGACAGAGAACTGTCCCGCAGGATTTCCAAAGAGCAGCTGGTGGATTTGAACCACCCATCTTTTTGGTTAGCAGCTGAATGCTTAACCACTGCACCGCCAGGCGTCCTTAACCAGTACTTTTCCTTTTTAAAAAAAAGGGTTAAACATTTTAAAGGAAAAAAAAAACCACAGTCCACCCTATTTTACAGGTTAAATAATTATGTACGTACACCCCCAAAAGAATACACAGATTATTACAGGACTGAGACACTTTAGCCCTGGGGATGCAATGGTTAAGTGCTTAGCTGCTAACCAAAAGGTTGGAAGTTCGAACCCACCAGTGACTCCGTGGGAGAAAAGACCAGGTGATCTGCTCCTATAAAGATTACAGCCGAGGAAACTCTACAGGGCAGTTCTACTCTGTCATACAGGGTCACTATGAATCAAAATCTACTCGACAACAAATAACAACAACATATACACTAGTACCAAACAGTTGAAAAATTAAAAACATACTTTAAAGAAAATAAAAAGAACCAAGGAGTGTAATTAAAAGATCCTAATAAAATATTATAAAACGTTATTAAACAATATCTAAATTGACTGAAATAAATGAAAAGATAAAAAACAAAAACAAAAAAACCATTGTCCTCCAGTCAATTCTGAAACATCGTAACCCTACAGGATAGAGTAGAACTGTCCTATAGGGTTTCCAAGGCTATAAATCTTTAAGGAAGAGAATGCCATATCTTTCTCCCATGTAGCGGCTGGTGAGTTTGAACGATGACCTTTTAGTTAGCAGCTGAGTGCTTAACCACTGTGCCACCAGGGCTTCTAATGAAAAGAAAGAGCATGCTTTCATAACACTGTTCTACCCAAATAGATCTTATTTCCAAAAAACTCCTACCAATTTTATTTTTCTTACAACGTGACAGAAAATACTTCAAAATTTTATATGAAAATACAAACGTCCACAAATAGCCAAGATGTTCTAAGGGATACTGCATGGCGATTTGTCCAAACACACCCACCCACCCCACCACACACCTCCACACACACTCTGTGTGTGTATGTATAGCTATAATAAATTAGACAGCATAGTATCAGTATAAGAATATATGGACAGGTCACTGGAAAAAAATACTCCAGGAACAGGCCCATCTACCAATATGGAAAATTGTGTCATGACAGAGAAAGCACAGCAGGGCATTGCTAGAAACTACAGACACTTTAATATGTGGGGTGAAGCCAACTAATTACCTAATTGCAATAATTAAAGCATTCCTACCTACTCCATATGCAAAAATCAATTCCGAATAGATTAGTTTTAATGTGAAAATGAAAATTTTAACGCTGTCTTAGTCATCTAGTGCTTCTGTAACAGAAATACCACAAGTGGATGGCGTTAACAAACAGAAGTATATTCTCTCACAGTCTAGTGGGCTAGAAGTCCAAATTCAGGGCACCAGCTCCAGGGGAGGGGAAGGCTTTCTCTGTTGGCTCTGGAGGAAGGTCCTTGTTATCAATCTTCCCCTGGACTAGGAGACCCTCCACACAGGAAACCTGGGTCCAAAGGACACGCTCTGCTCCCGGCGCTGCTATAGGTCCCCCACTCTCTCCTGGCCTCCCTTTCCTTTTATCTCTTGTAAGATAAAAGGTGGTGCAGGCCATACCTCAGGGAAACTCCCCTTACACTGGATCAGGGATGCGACCTGAGCAAGGGTACTATATCTCCCGCAATCCCATAATTATATTGTCTATGAGTTCTGTGTGGCCATTGCAATGAATTATCAAACCCAGCAGAGAAGTAGAGAGTGCCGTGGGAAGGACACTTGGTGTCAGAATTGGTGGAGAGAGGAGGCATGTCTGACCTCAGCCTCATAGGAATCAGCCTTGGGCTGTTGATCTTGATTGTCCTTTCCCCTTGTGAAGTTAGAGAAGGTCAGACACCACCCCCATGCTGTTTTTACAGCTGTACAATAGATAGCTAAATTGTGGCCCATTCATAAAATGGAACACATACATACACAGAAACATGGGTAGACTAGAGCTACAGACACAACACGTGCGAAACTCAAAAACACTGAGGAAAAAGCAAGTCGCTAAAGAACCCATACAGAGTAATTGCATTTATACAAAGCTCCAAAGATGCAAATCTCAACAATATATAGTTTAAGAATTAAGGCTTGGGTGGTAAAGCTGTAACAATAGCAATAACAATAATAACAAAGTTGGAATATACAGACAGTAGTTACCTCCAGGTTAATGAGACCA